>NW_024356249.1:18316047-18332160 GCF_902729225.1 Pteropus medius
AAGATAGACAGATGGCAAATAAGCATATGAAAAGATGCTCATCATCATTTGTCATTAGGGAATTGCAAATGAAAACAATAATGAGATGCTACTGCTCCCCCTTTAGAATGACTAAAATCCAAAACTGACAATATCAATCACTGGTAAGGATGGCTGATGGGAATGCAAAATGGTACAGCCACTTCAAAATTCAGTTCGGCAGTTTCTAACAAAGCTAAGTAAAGTCTTACTATACAATCTAACAATCACACTTTGAGATATTTACCCAACTGATTAGAAAACTTATGTCCACACAAAAATCTGCATGCAAATGTTTATAGTAGTTTTATTCATAATTGCCAAAACCTGCAAGTAAACAAGATACACTTCAATCAGTGAATGAATAAGCAAACCATGATACATCTATGTGATGGAATACTATTCAGCAATAAAAGAAATGAACTACAAAAACCACAAAAAGACATGAATAATCTTAAATGCATATTGTTAGTGAAAGAAGCCAGTGTGAAAAATCTGCATACTGTATGATTCAATTGTATACAATTATACAGAGATAGTAAACAGATCAGTTGTTTGGGGTGAAGAGAAGGATTAAATAGGTGAAGCATAGGAATATTTTTAGGACAATGAAACTGTTCAGTATGATACATTACACTATGCATTTGTCAAAACCTGCAGAACTTTACAGCACAAAGAATGAACCTTAATATATGTGGATTTTTTAAAAAATCATTTAGAATATCAAGGATGGGGCAGTGAGGGCGTGAGGGAAAAGGAGAAAACTCCAGGATGGAATACAGAATCTGATAAGAGAATCTAATAGTATTACAAACATGAAACAACCTCACTAGAAGGCGTGTGTGGGGGGTACGGGGAAGGCTCTGGACAAAGTAACTTTGGAAATGAGTGGAGTCTGTAAAACTAAAGATATAAGCACTCCTGTAGTTGATAAAGTTGTATCTCATAGAGATAAAGGTTAACAATTATGAAAACACTATACAAGTAAAACTGGAAATGAAAAATTAAGTACATAGATAGTGGATGATAGAAGTCAGTTCTCTCACTGTTGGAGTGGGAAGTTAGTTACAGATAAGTAAGGGGAAGAGATTAGAATGATTCATGTGGTAATGGATTAGAATTAAGAGACACCATATAAACTCATGTTTAGCTTAATAAAGATAAATACGGTTTCATATAGAAATATTTATAGATGTGTGTATACACAAGTTATTACACATGCACATATTCCTTGCTCTGTCAGCTGAGAGGGCTCAAAGCAATGACATTTCAATAGCAACCAACATACCCCAGCACTCAGATCTCAGTTTCTAATATCATTCTACAATATAAAGGAACCAGGACTCCTTTTAGGATGGGGGCAGGAAATATACAAACTATACAAGATGAGCCTGGAGCATCTTGTAGTGCCAAAAATTAAGAAAATACTAAAAACAATAATAATAATAACAACAACAACAGTGATGGGGATATTTCAAAGAGACAGTCAGGTGAAAAGACTTCCCCATCCATTGGTCAAAGCTGTAATAACTCGAGCAATAAAATAATTATCACCCAATTGATTTATAACCCAATATAAAAGAAATGTCCAGGAGTCCATACTGACATAAATAAATGATTGATGTCAGTAAATAAATTAAATAAATTAATAAATTAAATAAATTAATGGGGAGAATATATAAATTTTTGTACAGAAGAATTCCAAATAATTTATGTAGATATGTCACTCTCAAGGACGTGGAGTTTGACTCTCCATTCCTAAGTGCGGGCTGTGCACGACGACTTCCTTCCAAAGAGCATAGTATTGAGAGGAGAAAAAAGTAAATTCACAAAGGAGGAACCTGACAAACACTGTCTCAGCCAGGTGATTGAGGTCATATCAATAGTAATATGTCATGTTGCTAGTGTGTACCTTTGATATATGATGAAAATGGCATTTTATCTCTGTGATCCTTCTCTCCAAAATCCATAACCTTAGTCTAATCACACACACACAAAAAAAATTCAAACAAATTCCAGTTGACAGGCATTCTACAAAATGTCTGAATAGTATCAAAACTATCGAAATCATCAAAAATCAGGAAGTCTTAGAAGCTATCATAGCCAAGAGGACCTAAGCAGATAGAACTAAATAAAGTGTGGTATCTTAGATGGGATCTTGGAACAGAAAAATATCATTAGGTAAAAACTGAGGAAATTTAAATAAAGTGTGAACTTCGGTTAATAATAATCAATATTGATTCATTAATTGTGACAAATGTACTATACTAATGTAGAATGTTAATAGGGGAAACTGAGTATGAAGTATACAGAATCTTTTTGCAGTATCTTCAAAATTTTTCTGTAAATCTAAAACTATTTTAAAATAAAATTTTTATTTTAAAATTAAGGAAAAATTTTACTAATCTTTAGCACATTTTTTATGCAATGATAATTTACTAACAATTTGAAACTTTAATGATGTTTAATATTTAATAATAATATTTCATGCCCAGTCAAATACTTTTACTTCATGGTTAACATTTTCAAAATTAATACTTGTAGTATTGCTTTTTCTCAATTAATGGTTCCTCATGCAAGGGTGACTATAAGATCTACGGCTTAGGGCATGAAATGGCTCCGAATTGGGTTACTCTATGACCTTAAAAAACTTTCTACCCCCAGTGGGAAATAAGTCATGTACAAAGCAATAGTCAATGGTTATTTCTTTAAAATAAATCAAACTACTACTAAATAAATCAAACTACTACTAAATAAATCAAACTATTACTACTAACAAAACTACTAAATCTCTAGATCCCAAGAAAGCTCACAAAAAATATAATCTTTATGTTCCCTTGTCAACTCAGGACCATAAAACTGGGATGCAACTATTCAATACTCTGTAGCTATTATTAAGAAGATGGAATTGATCAAATACGCCAAAGTTTCAAGGTAATATTAACTATTCACTATGAGAGTTTACGACTTAAAAATAAAAGTGAATTTGGCCACAGAGTGGTGACAAATTTCTACTCTCTTTGAATTATATAAAACAAAACATTAGGATTCCAAAAAAAAATTTTCATTAAAACAGATTCAACTTTATTTCTATTGTTTATTTTCTCTTGGAAAATAATTTACTTAAATAATTATATTCTATCTGTGCAATTTCCTTTCCATCTCCCTACTTACTCTGTTCTCATTTTTCTATATTTAACATTACTGACTTTCAGCTTTAAATTTTGCGTGAAATTGCCATAAACTAACAAAGAGCTCTCATATTTGAATTTTAAAAAAATATTTTAGAAATAGTTGAAGTTATCCAGCCATAATTTTTACATCTCTATTGGAAAATGTATAATTAAACATGTTTTAAAAATAAAATATTTTTCTTTGTCGAACAACTAATATTTTAAGACATTGAGGCATAAAACATGCATTTTTTTCCCTCACTTGATTGCTCCTGTTTTTAATCTGAGTCAAATCCACTGTGTATCCAGGATAAACTAAATGCAGGAAATTAATTAGCACTAAGTCACTAATGTGCTAAGCCTTTTATATGTTTTCCTCTATTTAATTCTCTCGATATCCTTATAAGATAATTATTATTATACCATTTTACTCATCGATAGCCTTACATCTACGACAGATGGTACTGAATTAAATCTAACTGATCCCAAAACCACTCTCTTCCAGTACACTGGTGAGGGTAAAATGTCATTCAGTGAACTAAAGTCATTGAGCATAGTAAACTGTAGAATTAATTTTCTTTATACTTTTAACAAGAGATCTGAAACTGAGAAAAAAATATTAAGTTTTTACTGTTAACTCCGGTGAATTTGAACTGGAAAATTCAACTGGCTTCTTAATATCACATAGATTTTTGGCATTTAGCAAAGAAGACTATATATAGTTTCCTTGAGTCCCAAGAGTTCCATGCCACAGAGCAAAGGGTAAGAAAAGAGAATTAGGGAGAAATACCCTCTTCTTACCCTTCCCAAGTTCAGAAGACCAGTTTTTGAGGGAATTCCCATACAAAAATTCAGGCCAGTGTTTATACCAATGACTAGGGCCTGTGGTTGGCAGAAAGGATAAAGGTTAAATTATGGGTTTGGAGAGTAATAGAATTTTTCTTGCACTGAACATGGGATTCCATGTAGTTATCTGTAAATAAGAGCACATACTGAGTTTTGTTTTATAACATCGTACAGAAATATTTTACCTACAGTTTTTAAAAATAAGACAAATTTTAAATTCTTGTTGGGACTTTTCAAGTGGCTGCAATAAATGTTTCACAACTACATAGTTAACAGAATTTTGTACACAAATAAATGTGTATTTTCATATATACACCTACTCAACCGGAAAGTCTTGGTCATTAGATCATTACATGACTTATTCTTTCAAGCATATTTTGTATGTTCACACTGTCCTCTTGACATTTGTTCTTAGGTTTTACAAAACTACGTTCACTTTTTTTCCATAAAATCCTACATTAATAACACTTACATATTAATAGTTTTCCTAAATTTAAGTTATATTTGGATTTATTTAAATGTTTTCATGAGCTATACTTAAAAATAAATTTTCAGTTCACAAGATGTTTTTAACTTTTGACAAATTTCAAAATTTATAGGTAAAATGAAAATATGACTTATGAATCCTTCATATTGAAATTTACTTCCAGTCATTAAAAATCTTTAGTACTATTATAGATTTGTAAGTGTTTTTAACGTATAATAAAGTTTAAATATGTATAAATAACAATATATTTAAAATAAACTAATCAATAAATTTGACAAAAAATGATATCTTTTAAGTTTTCACATATTTAATTATCTGTCTCAGGAATGATTCTTATGGCAGACATTTCAGAATCACCTGCATTTAGTATAACTTAATTCTAACTTCATTCCTTGGTCCAAATTCGTCTCCACCCCTCCTACTTAACATTTATGGGAATGTGTCATGTCCCTCAGGTATATAAGATTAAGAGAAAAGGTTGATACCTAATATTTAAATAACCAAATTTTATTTCCTATTACTGAGTTATCACAAGTGACTGAGTCCTCTTCATTTCTTCTCCTTTTAAGTATAAAACAATTTTCTAGAAAAGGTTGTGTTCATATTAGTTTAAGGAAGTAGGACTTGGAACACATAGTTCTACTAATTTGTCTAAGAAAATGAGATTTTATCAGAAAAGAATAACTAAATACATAAATTTCAAAAAATAAACAATGATAATTCTAATGATGAGTTCATGATTCTGGGTGTGCCTGATTTCTATGCACTATATTAGAAGGAGAATCACATAGATACACAGTCCATGTATTTATGCACTTCAGAGTAGGAATATCTACAACTGGGCAAATTTAAGCTATATTGTCTAATAGAGAATAATTTAGTATTGATAGCAACTTTAACTCATATGGCAATGAATTATAAATATTTCTGGAATCATCATTATTTTTCATCTCTAGCCTAATATCAAGAAATCAGTCTTGCTAATTCTCATCAAGTGTTCATCCTCATTACTAAATCAGGAGAGTCAGAGAGAACACAATTCTCCTCTTTATGTGTCTCATAGTATAGATGAAATAGTCAGTCAGTCAGTCAGTCAGTAAGAATGAATACTTTTCCTCCTCCCCAGTGTCTAGTTCATTAATCTGACAAGTGTAAAACAAGTAAGAGTTAAATTATAAGCATTAAATTAGAAGTTAATATTAACTTTCAATCGTGTCTGAATGATATTCTGACCAATTTTAAAAAAGAAATAATGCATTATATATATATATACAGTACCTTTTGTCAAATAATTAAATTTAACTTACTTTAGCAAATATTTATCGGGTATCTACTATGTGTCAGGGCCCTTGAAATGGAAAGTCTAAGAGTCCATTGGCCCCGACCTTAGATGACACAAAGTTCCAGAGATAGGCTTTCAAGACCAAAAGAATACAGTCACTATACAATATTAAACTTGTATCCAGTTCCGAGACCATATCAACTGAAGTATGCTATGAATTAAATATTTTAGAAATCCTATAAGCATCCTTATATATGGTGTAAAAGGCATAAACTCAAAATGGATGAAAAAATTAAATGTAAGACCCAAAACCATAAAACTCCTGGAAAAAAATTGGGCAGTAAACTCTCTAACATTGCTCTTAGTAATATTAATATATATTTTTTTCTGATATATCTCCTTGGACAAGGGAAACAAAAGAAAAATAAACAAATAGGACTACTCCAAACTAAAAAGTTTTTGCACAGCAAAGGAAACCATCAATAAAACAAAAAGACAACCTACTGACTGGGAGAAGATATTCACCAATGATACACCCAATGAGGGGTTAATGTCCAAAATTTATAAAGAATTCAAGCAACTTCACACCAAAACCACAAATAATCTAATTAGAAAATGGGCAGAGGACACAAATAGACATTTTTCCAAAGAAGACATACAGATGGCCAATAGACATATGAAATGATGCTCAGCATCACCAATCATCAGGAAAATGCAAACCAAAACCACTATGAGATATCACCTCACACCTGTCAGAATGGCTATCATCAATAAATCAACAAACAAATAGCGTTGGCGAGGATGTGGAGAAAAGGAAACTCGTGTGCACTGTTGGTGGGATTGCAAATTGGTGCAGCCTCTATGGAAAACAGTATGGAGATTCCTTAAAAAAATAAGAATAGAACTACCTTATGACCCAGCAATTCCACTTCTGGGTATTTATCCAAAGAGATCTAGAACAGTAATTCAAAAAGATATACGCATCCCTATGTTCATTACAGCATTATTCACAATGGCCAAGATACGGAAGCACCCTAAATGTTCATTAGTAGACGAATGGATAAAGCAGAAGTGGTACATATATACAGTGGAATATAACTCAGCCATGAAAAAAGAATGAAATCTTACCATTTGCAACGACATGGATGGACCTAGAGGGTATAATGCTAAATGAAATAAGTCAGACAGAGAAAGATAAATACCACATGATCTCACTTACATGTGGAATCTAAAGAACAAAATAAACAAAACAGAAACAGACTCATAGATGCAGGGAACAAGCTGAAGCTTGCCAGATGTGAGGGGTGTTAGCTGGCAAAGTGAACAAGGTGAAGGGATTAAGAAGTACAGACTGGCAGTTACAAAATAGTCATGGGGATGTGCGGCATGGCTTAGGGAACATAGTCAATACTATTGTAATAACTATGTCTAGTGCCAGCTGGGTACTAGACTAGTTGGGGGATTACTTTGTAAATTATATAAATGTCTAAACACTATGCTGTACACTTGAAACAAATATAAAATAATATTGAATGTCAATTGTAATTAAAATATCAAAAAAGAGGGAGAAGCAAAGGGAAACAAGAGATTCAAACTTTCAGATATAAAACAAATAAGTCATGGGGATGTGGTGTACAGGATAAGGAATATAGTCGATAATATTGTGATGGCATTGTATCATGACAGGTGCTTGCTGGACTTAACATGGTGATCACTTCTTTAGGTATAAATGTTTAATAACTGTGATGTACACCTGAAACTAATGCAATATTGTATGTTAGCCATATTTTACTTTAAAAATTAAAAAAAAGTCTTCCCTGAAAAATTTACAAAGCAGATTATTTTGTTTTCTCTTTAATTATTCTATTTTGAAAATAATTTGTCTAAGTATAAATATTTAATTTTGTAGATATATTTGGCTTAATTAATAAATTTCAAATAAAATTAGTACTTTGAAATTTTAATTAAGTTTATAAATCAGTGATATATTGAAGAATATTATTTAGATTTTGAGGTCATTTGTCTAAAATGTCCCCTCTTATTTTGGTAATGTTGATTAGATTCCTTTTGTATTGGGTTTCTCATTCAATTATGCACATGTTTACGTCCATATTTTCCATGCATAATACAGCCCTTTGGTCATTACTTCAGTATGCAGAGTTGTTAAACTTCTTTTTTTGCAGTAGTGTACCCCACAAAAATGTTTAAATACAGTTTTAGTAGGTATTTTAAGATGTTTTCTCCTGCAACTTTAAATTTGTTTAATCAGTAATGATATATCTTTTTCAAAATATTAGATGGTATGATAAGCTATGTAATTCAACAGCTTAGGACAGCTTGCACGTAACCTTTGTTAAATCAAAACTCAAGCGGCCGCTTGGATCCTTGCCTTCTGTACATGAATAATGCCATTGTTCTGGAAGTACAGGAGAGGGGAGAAACTGAGTAGATTCCCTCACTCGGAAGATGACTCTTCATATTGCTTATTCCAAGTGTTAGGAATTCCTTCTTTCCTCTTCTTATGGTGAATCTCATCTGAGAAATTCTTTTTATTTTTTTATTTATTTTTAAATTGTCAAGTAAAGTTATATAGAGTGCTTATAACACAACAAGAACATGATGATTTATGTGTTAGCTATCATTACTAAGTCATATACTTATCTTCAGTTTAATCCATTTATCAAACTAGCCTAGGGAATCATATATGGTTAAAAAAAAAAAAAGGAATCTTCAATAGAAAGAAAAACTAGAAAAATATCTAATTCTTCAAAGTGTTCATTCTATTCTTCATTTAGTCAATGGAAAATAAAAACTTTGATTTGAATGACTCTTAACAATAACTTTAGTGAGCAAATGGGAGCGTGAATATTTGTCACTTAGTTGCCTTAGGCTAAATGCTTCCCGGTATTACAAATTGGTATTGAATTTCCTGACTATGTGTAATGAATATATGATAGGATAAGATCTAGTTCTTTTAAAGGGAACAAGCTGGATGCGGAAGAAAAGTTTTATCTTTGATGAGGAATCCCCCTGGTCTTAATAAGGAGTATTTCAAAACACTGAACAAAAGAGAACTTCTGATCACTCCCTAAAAAAGGTAAGCTTATAGCTTGGGAAATGGATAGAGGAGAATACAAGGAAGGAGCTTCAGGACTGAGGAAAAAAAAATACTTCTGGTTGGTAAAGAGTGATAAAGCTTCTGTGACAACCTGTTCACTGATTTCCCGTATCTCCTATACATCTCTTCCTGCTCTACTAAGCCACTGTACATATTTATTCCAGTTTTATCTTCCTAAAATGCAATGCAAACCCCATGCTCACTTTCTTTTGCCATCAGTGCTAGGAGAGGGACTCTTTACCCTGCCATCTATGACTCTGAACTACATGATCCCAATTTGATTTTCCATGTTTATTTCTTCCTCTACTTTTCACACAATAACCAAACAATGCTCTTCCTAAATATGCCCCTCTCTACTCCTGTCTTTCTCATTCATCACTGACTGTTGATAGCTGCCTGTCTTTCAAGTTGTATCTTCAATAACACCTCCTCTTGAAGATATTCTAATTCTTAACTTGAAATGATCTTGGGTGCCATTGAATCTCATAGCTCTTTGCATTTCTAGAATGGCACTCATTTTTTTCTATCATCTCATCCCCGGAGAGCAGCATGATGTCTTGTAGCTGGCAAAGCCTGTCAGATATTCAGAAGGGCCAGAGCCATTCATATTTTTAAGGTCCTTAGTCTATTAAAAACTGAAGAAATACCAGGATTATAAGATTGTGATATATTTTATATGTTACATTAGACAAATGGATGTGATTAAAACACATACATGACCACAATAATCCCAAAAGTAATTGTGCTGTTTATAAAATACTCATAGGATTTCTTTTTAAATTAAAAAAAATTCAATTACAGTTGGCATTCAATATTATTTTATATTTGTTTCAAGTGTACAGCATAGTGTTTAGACATTTATATAATTTACAAAGTAATCCCCCAACTAGTCTAGTACCCAACTGGCACTAGACATAGTTATTACAATAGTATTGACTATGTTCCCTAAGCCATGCCGCACATCCCCATGACTATTTTGTAACTGCCAGTCTGTACTTCTTAATCCCTTCACCTTGTTCACTTTGCCAGCTAACACCCCTCACATCTGGCAAGCTTCAGCTTGTTCCCTGCATCTATGAGTCTGTTTCTGTTTTGTTTATTTTGTTCTTTAGATTCCACATGTAAGTGAGATCATATGGTATTAATCTTTCTCTGTCTGACTTATTTCATTTAGCATTATACCCTCTAGGTCCATCCATGTCGTTGCAAATGGTAAGATTTCATTCTTTTTTCATGGCTGAGTTATATTCCACTGTATATATGTACCACTTCTGCTTTATCCATTCGTCTACTAATGAACATTTAGGGTGCTTCCGTATCTTGGCCATTGTGAATAATGCTGTAATGAACATAGGGATGCGTATATCTTTTTGAATTACTGTTCTAGATCTCTTTGGATAAATACCCAGAAGTGGAATTGCTGGGTCATAAGGTAGTTCTATTCTTATTTTTTTAAGGAATCTCCATACTGTTTTCCATAGAGGCTGCACCAATTTGCAATCCCACCAACAGTGCACACGAATTTCCTTTTCTCCACATCCTCGCCAACGCTATTTGTTTGTTGATTTATTGATGATAGCCATTCTGACAGGTGTGAGGTGATATCTCATAGTGGTTTTGGTTTGTATTTTCCTGATGATTGGTGATGCTGAGCATCATTTCATATGTCTATTGGCCATCTGTATGTCTTCTTTGGAAAAATGTCTATTTGTGTCCTCTGCCCATTTTCTAATTAGATTATTTGTGGTTTTGGTGTGAAGTTGCTTGAATTCTTTATAAATTTTGGACATTAACCCCTCATTGGGTGTATCATTGGTGAATATCTTCTCCCAGTCAGTAGGTTGTCTTTTTGTTTTGTTGATGGTTTCCTTTGCTGTGCAAAAGCATTTTAGTTTCATGTAGTCCCATTTGTTTATTTTTTTGTTTGTTTCCCCTACCCAAGGAGGTATTTCAGAAAAAAACATATATATATTATTAAGAGCCATGTCAGAGAGTTTACTTCCTATGTATTTTTCTAGGAGTTTTATGGTTTTGGGTCTTACATTTAAGTCTTTAATTCATTTTGAGTTTATTCGTGTATATGGTATAAGAAGGTGGTCCAGTTTCATTTTTTGCATGTATCTGTCTAGTTATCCCAACACTATTTATTGAATATACTGTCTTTAACCCATTGTATAATCTTGCCTCTTTTGTCACTGCATAATTGACCATATAGGCATGAATTTATTTCTGGGCTCTTTATTCTGTTCTATTGATCTCTGTATCTGTTTTTATGCCAGTACCATGCTGTTTTGATTATTAAAGCTTTGCATTATAGTTTGATATCAGGTAGCATGATACCTCCAACTTTGTTCTTTTTTTCTTAAGATTGCTGTAGCTATTTGAGGTCTATGGATCCATTTAAATTTTGGGATTATTTGTACTGGTTCTGTGAAAAATGTCATTGGTATTTTGATAGGGATTGCATTGAATCTATAGATTGCTTTGGGTTGTATGGATATTTTAATGATGCTGACTCTTCCTATCCATGAGCAGTACATCTTTCTATTTATTTGCATCTCTTTTAATGTCTTCATTCAATGTCTTATAATTTCTCAAGTACAAGTCTTTTACCTGTTTGGTAAATTTATTTTTAGATATTTTTTTTTGGATGCAATTGTTAAATGAGATTGTTTTCTTAATTTTTCTTTCTGATAGTTCATTATTGGTGTATAGAAATGCAATCAATTTCTGAATATTAATTTTGTATTCTGCTACTTTACTGAATTCGTTTATCAGTGCTAATAGTTTTTTGGTGGAGTCTTTAGGTTTCTCTATATATAGTATCATGTCATCTGCAAATAATGAGTTTTACTCCTTTCTTTCCAGTTTGGATGCTTTTTATTTCTTTTTCTTGTCTGATTGCTGTGGCTAGGTCTTCCAATACTATGCCAAATAAGAGTGGTGAAAGTGGACATCCTTATCTTGTTCCCGATCTTAAGGAAAATGCTTTTTGCTTTCACTTAACATTGAGTATAATGTTAACTGTGGGATCGTCATATGGGGCCTTTATTAAGTTGAGGTATGTTTCCTCTAATCCCACTTTGCTGAGAGTTTTCATCATAAATGGATGCTGGATTTTGTCAAATGCTTTTTATGAATCTATTGATATGATCATATTATTTTTATCCTTCATTTTGTTTATGTGGTATATCACCTTAATTGATTTGTGAGTATTGAACCTACCTGGCATCTCAGGAGTAAGTCCCACTTGATCCGACGATCTTTTTAATGTATTGCTAAATTCAGTTTTCTAATAATGTATTGAGGATTTGTTTCATCTATGTTCATCAGGAATACTAGCCCATATATATATATATATTTTTGTAATGTCTTTGTCTGG
The DNA here is from genome assembly GCF_902729225.1 of Pteropus medius. Lineage (NCBI taxonomy): Eukaryota > Metazoa > Chordata > Mammalia > Chiroptera > Pteropodidae > Pteropus > Pteropus medius. Next base: position 18,328,354 of record NW_024356249.1, read on the forward strand.
CTTGGAAATCGGGGTAATGACGGCCTCGTAGAATGAAGTTGGGAGCCTTCCATCCTCTTGAATAGGTGTTAATTCTTTGAATGTTTGGTAAAATTCAACTGTGAAGCCAACTGGTCTAGGATTTTTGTTTGTGGGGATTTTTTAAATTACTGATTCTATTTTCTTAGTGTAATCGATCTGTTCAGATTTTCTGTTTTCTTTTTGATTCATTCTTGGAAGTTTGTATACTTCTAGGAATTTGTTCTTTTTTTCCAGAGTGTCCAATTTGTTGGCATATAATTGTTCATAATATTTTCTTATAATCCTTTATATTTCTCTGGCATTACTTCTTTCATTTCCGATTTTATTTGGATCCCATCTCTTTTTTTCTTGTGAATTCTGGTTAAAGATTTATCAATTTTATTTATCTTTTCAATGAAGCAGGTCTTGGTTTCATTGATCTTTTGTATTGTTTTTTAAGACTCTGTTTTGTTTATTTACACTCCAATCTTTATTATTTCCTTCCTTCTGCTACCTTTAAACTTTGTCTTTTTTCCTCTCTTTCCCTTAGATTTTGTATTTGAGGTTTTTCTTGTTTATTGAGGTAGGCCTATATCTCAATGAATTTCCCTCTTAGAACCATTTTCGCTGTGTCCCATTGATTTGAGGTCATTTTGGTTTTGTGTTCATTTGTCTCAAGGTATCTTTTGATTTCTTCCTTGATCTCATTGTTACCCCATTTATTGTTTAGTAGCATGTTATGTAGCCTCCACATGTCTGTGTTTTTCAGTTTTTTTCTTGTAATTGATTTCTAGTTTCATACCATCCTGGTCAGAGAAGATGCTTGGTATGATTTGAATCTTCTTAAATTTATCGAGACTTGTTTTATGGCCTAACATGTGGTCTATCTGGGAAAATGCTTCAAGTGCACTTGAAGAGAATGTATATTCTGCTGCTTTGAAATGCTCTAAAAATATCAGTTAAATCAATCTGATCTAATGTATCATTTAAGGCTGTTGTCTCCTTGTTGATTTTCTGTCTGAAAGATCTATCTCAGGGAAGTTTTAAATAGTTTGAATCAAGACCAGGAAGAGATACCTTAATTTTCTTCTTTCTTCCTCACTCGCTCTCTGCTGGCAGAAAAGAGTAAAGAGAGCTTCACATACAATGTACTGAAAAAACACATTTTTAAACAAGAAATGTATAGTCATAAATTTTTCATTAGGCCAAGTTAATTTGCCATCATATTATTTCACTACTCATATTTGAGTTAAAAATAGAGTAAAAAAACAATGTTTAGAACTTGGAAATATTTACTTTAAAATAAGAATACAGACATCTAAAAATGTCAGAACGAGAGATATTTATTTGCCATTTCTATCCTTATACTTTTACTGACAAATTAAACATGAACTGGATGAGAGTTTCATTGGAAATGTTCACAATCAATTGAATGACCATATCCAAAAGCATCTGATTACTGGATCACTGAGAGCCATGGTAGAGGTTAATGCGAATGGTCTGCAGGGCTGTGTCTCTAGTCCTGAATAACATTCTCATCAATGCTGAGAATGAAGAATAGTGAATCCCAATACATAAAGTTTTCAATGGACTGGACATTGAACGATTCTATTAAGATAAAATAAAACAGCAATTACTGCATTGGTCCGAAAGTTACATAAGAATGAGGTTCATAGTGGTACCACTTGTGAACTGGTTTTGAATGTTTTAGTTAGCAAACTCAAAATAAGTCTATAAATGTGATGCAAATTCTCTCCCCGCCCCCTAAAAGTTAATGTCTTCACTGAGTGCCTACTGAGTACCAGGTGACCTTGAGCTCTTCATTATATATATTATAAAACCCCAGATTAAGGCAAATTTGGGTTTGTGAATTGGCTTTCTTAATGCCGAGCTTTCTCTCAAAAAGGATGATCTAGAATTCATTTTCTGTGGGGAGAGAATTGGGAAATGACAGTCTCTTTTTCTCAATGCAAAATTTTATTGGCTGTGTACAGCATAAGTTCCAAAATCTTTTCTATTGCACTTAATATAACTTACTAGTCACACAACATGACAGTCATACATTTTAGGTAAAATCAGACTTACTAGTCACACAACATGACAGTCATACATTTTAGGTAACTGGAATTTTTAGACCCATTTCTGGCAATTTTTTCCTTTTCAAGTTAAATTTTTTGAAATTTAATCACCATACAGAAAAGCACACAATTAATATGTATTTTTCAAAGTGAATACACTTGAATGACCACTACCAGATCAAGAAATAGAGTATACCAGCAAAACAGAAGCCTCTCTTTTGTCATCTCTCAATGTTACCTCCTCCCCAAATAAACTGTTTTGAGTTCCACATGTACAGATTTTTTTTTTTTTGCCTGTTTTTGAATTTCACATAAGTAGAAGTCTACAGTATATAGACTTCTGGTTTTTTTCACTCAAATTTCATTTTGGCATTTATCGATATTGATGTATTTAAAAGCAGTTCATTCATTTTCATTGCTATGTAGTATCCATTGTATACATATTCTTAATAAATTTATCCACTTTATTCTCAGCGAACATTTGTATTTTGCGGTTCTTTTAAGAATATCTAGGAATGAAAAATCTGGATCATGAGTTTTCATATGTCAGTAAAGCATTTGTTATGAGATTGTAAACTCAGAGATTTAATGTAAGTGCCTGATCCATAAATATTTTAAATTATGTCAGTACTTCTTACTGAGAAAGCCAACTATCAAACTTTTCTTTTTAAATAAGTAACTGACTGACCCCTTGTTACTGGTTTATAAGTTAGTTCCTAAATAAAACGAAGCTTTTTCTCCAACTCTGTAGTGTGTTTTAAGAAATAGTTTCTCGTGTGTGTGTGCTGTGTGTGCATGTGTGTGTGTGTGTGCGAGTGCGTGTTGGGCTATGTGTGGGGGCAGAGCTGGGAAAAGAAAAACTTTGTCAAAGGTATTTTTTCTAATGTTAATAAGTTACATACATTTGTTCCTTTTTTTCAGGTAGCTATTTATCATTTCATTGAACTCAGCTTGATAGGGTGGCATGATTTCCCATTACATAAATCATACTGTTCATCCCAAAATAGATTATGTTTGCTGAACTGTTCAACAATTATACCATTCATTACAAATTCTATCAAATTCTCTGACCTTGAAGTAAAAGGAAGCAATCTGTAATCAAAAAGTACCTCCCCTGGAATGCTTTGTGTGGATCGATTACGCACTCGTTATTTATAATGATAAGATATATATTCTAGTAAGCCAATGGTAGTACTTTAATGTGTACTTGGGAAAATGAAGTCTTTCATGAGCACCACCTAGTCAAATTATTTTGTTGCTTACTCTTTTTTAGTATTTACCGTTCCTAGTCAGACATTGATCCCAATGTACATGCAATCTGCTTCACAAAAACAAATGTTACTTCCAATACTTAACAGTTCCCTGAAAAGCTAGAGGCAAAAACTCCTAATACTCTGGAATACAGAAAATATGTGTTCTTCCAGGAAAATAGTTTTGTTATCAGAAAGTATCTCAATTTTGTTTTCAGTGATGTAATTTTTATTAACAGAAAAAAATGCAAAATATTAATCCTAGTTCTACTCAGAGGAATACATTGTTAAATTTCCACTGGACCAATTTGGGGTACCAGGTCACATGGCTGATTACAAAAACTTATGTTCAGTTTTAAAATAGTCTCAGTGTAAAGAACAGTATAAGGGCGATGGAGCCTGATCACATGATTCATTCATCATAGGAATTCAGTCTACTGTCCTACCCATTTACATGAGCAGTTGTGGAAACAAAGAAG
>NW_024356249.1:18332394-18338028 GCF_902729225.1 Pteropus medius
AGAAAGGCAGTATATTATGGTGGTTAGAAAATGGAATTAGGGGACTATTTTAGGTTAGGTTTCCTACAAGAGCCTGAGATGAGTTTTGTCGGGGTATACTTCCAAAAGTGAAGGAAATAAGATAGGTTAGATGGAGACTAGTTTTAGTTTGCTCCCATGAGAAAGCTCTGCAACACACATTGCACCACAGAATTAACCTCACCTTGAAACAAATGGTCAGCCTTTTGTAACCCCTTTAATTCAGTTATTGATCAAAATATACTGGTAGGGATAGAAGGAATCATAATCTCCCAGGAGAGAGTAATTCACTGAGTTATCAGCCCATAGTCATACCAGCTAGAGGATGGGATAGCCAGCAGGGGGAAAATGGATTTCGGCATCAACATCTACTACAGGGTCCAATTGAATCTGGCTTTGAATCCCACCACATAGCTATTAACTATACACCATTTGAAATGTATTTAAGCTCTCTGATCTTGGGTTCATTATCTCTAAAATTGGGGAGAATAACACTTATCTCTCGAGACTGTTTCCAGAATTTAAAAAATTCTTACACAGTATTTGGGCTGGTGCTGATCAAAATGCTCAATAATTAAATGATTTTGAAAATGCTAAGTAGTTAGAAGGCAGGAGTGATTGAAAGAATAGTATGGTTTCTTTCAATAGGACACGGTGCTTGGAAAAGCTCTCCAAGTAAGGAAATAACATAGTAAAGGTATTCGTGTCTATTTTTTGTGGATGTGTATGTAATCATCAAGTCTCCAGTGACTCAGTGGTAGCACTTAGTGAAAAAGCCAAAGTAGTAGGAGGAGTGCTGTGATTCTCATGGGAGCAACAGCTTTGCCCAGAAGGCATGGAATAACCAGCAGAAGGGAACTAGAATGGAAAGAGAAAATGGTTGAACCCATGCTATCGCTGACTGAACTTGTTTGTGAGGACACACGAAATATGTGGTGGGATGGGTAGGGTAGGGGGCCTGCCTGGCACAAGACTCAGGTTCTCCAAGGTGGGAAGGGGTGGTGAAAGTTACCTAAAGAAGAATAGCAATAGACCCTGTCGTGCATGTTTCACTAGCTTACTGGCACAGGTTCAGGGGTGACATTTGCGATTGGCATAAACTTCAGTCAGTTTGCCTGGAGCATTATTCTAGGGTCTCAAGTTATGTCAGGGAATAAAACAGCTGCCTTCTATAGGAGCTTATTCTCTAGTAGGAGATAAACATAGTAAATCAGTAAATAAAATACTGTAGTGTATTAGAAGATAGTAACTGCTATGGGAAAAAAAAGAGTGGGAAAGGCATGTCAAAGGGTAAAGGAACAGCTTGGAGCAATAAATAGACTGGTCATGTAATGTACAGCACAGTGACTGTGGTCAACAATACTGTATTGTATATTTGAAAGTTGCTAGGACAGTAGATCTTAAAAATTCTCAACATAGGAAAAACATTTGCAAATATGCGTGATGATGGATGTTAACTAAACTTATTGCAGTGACATTTCCTAATACATACATATATTAAATTGTTATGTTATATGCATAAAACTAATACAATGTTACATGTTAATTATATCTTAATGAAAAATATAGGGTGGTCATGATAGACCTTTGAAAGGGGTTAAAATTTAAGCAAAAACATGAAAGAGGTGAAAGAATTAGTTTAGTAGATATTTTTGGGAGAGTGTTCCAGATAGAAGGAACAGCTACAGCAAAAGACTTAAGTCAGAAAAGAATCTAAAATGTTTAAGAAAAATCAAGGAGAGAAATGAGTAAGGGGAGAGTGGCATGAAATGAGATCATGAGGGTAATAATAAGAAGAAGCAATGTATGCATCAAGGGATTAAAAGTGGAGGGGCACTTTGTAGGGTCATGGCTAACTCTCTCGTGGGGACACAGCTGCCAGATTAGGAGAAGCCACAACCATTCTGTTGTTCTGTTGTGAGTAACATCTCTTGTCTGTACTTGCCTTTTGTTTTGTTGTTTTGTTTGCCTACTGGATTAAACTAACCACCCTCGCTCCCATCCCCCGGTCCTAACTCCTACTCAAGTTTGTGCCATTCTTGGGATTTTCCTACAACTAAGACATTTTTCTCTTTAGTCTTTCACCTCACAGCTCTTCCACCATTGCCACCTCCCCAGGTCAAAGCGTTTTTCTCTATCGCATTCTTCACCATGCTACTGAGTGGGCCACATAGTTTACTCCCATTAAAATGTTAATGAATTAAATAGGGTGTTTATATATACCTTTGACCACCAAATCAGAGTTCACCTTTGCTTTCAAAAAATGGAGAATTTGATGAAATTACTGTATTCTAAGAGATGATATTTTAAAGTATAGTAAATATTCCTTCTTTGTGTTTCTCAAAGCCTATTTTGATGTCAGGCAATATTTGGATAGCTGTAGAACAAAAGAGAGCTGGGTTCAAATCCAAGTTTGGACTTAGTAATTTTGGTCAAGGTAAACTTTCTGAGTCTCAGTTTTCTCAAGAAAAATTGGGCTGAAACATAATTCTCAGAGTGATTTTCCGACTTAAATAAAATAGCATGAAAAAGACCCCACATATTGTAGGTGCACAATAGTAATTACAATTCCACCTTAAATGTGCCTTTCTTGTGTTGTTGCTTTCGATTTTTCTGATCATAATACTCAGCATAAACCAATGAAGCTTCAGAAAATCTATTCTTTAACTCAAAGAATGTTAGTGACTCACATAGGTCTGGTCAGTCTGGAAACCACTGAAAGCAATCGCCATAAAGGCAGGTCACAGTAAGGAGACAGCTGCTTCTCTCTCCCAAAATATAATAAATACCATTCAAATAGTCCCCATTTGAAGAGCTGTTTATTCTCCAAATAACAAATTATGAGAGATAAGTTTCTGAAATTTTTCTTGGAGGCCAAAAAAATTCCATCTATACCACTGGTCTATTTCAATGTGACAATTCCAAACATAGCTTTAAGCCAAAGACATGCAGGTTATAGTTAGCTTAAATTACTGTTACATATAAATAAATATAAACTTTTTAAAAATAAAAATATGTGTAAGGGATTATTTTCTACAAGTTCATAATAACTGTTTTATGAGCATTCTTTGACAGCAATTCTTTTTCTAGGGTTAAATGACATCTTTCATATCCTTGCAACATTGAAAAAATAAAGCTATTTGACATGGTAGTATCCAAAGAAGATGTCTAATTAAAGGAAAATAATCATCTCGATTTTGCTTATTTACAAAATACTGCATAAATTTTAAAAATCAATATTGCCTATTATAATAGAAAAAAATAATAGGGGAAAACAATTTAATTTTCTTATAAGAAACAAAATAAAAGGTAATTCCAACAGAAAAAATACTTGACATAAATAGTATCAGTGAACTTTTAATTTCTTTCAAGCAATAACAACAAAATGTACAATTCATTTCCTGCATAGTATTTATAATTACTTGAGTAATACATTATAATAAATAGAGCCATAAAATGAGTCAAAAGTTGAAGTAACCAGTGGAACTAGCTTTTATAAAATATGGTACCTCAGAGACCATTGTTAAGATACATTTAAATGCTCAATTTTAAAGTTTTAAGCCTTTGCTATGTGGGAAAATTTGTAATATAATATTGATTTATATTCTTCTGTAAATTTAATTAAAAATTATCCTAAAATATAAAACATCAATTCTTGCAGGTGTCTAATGAAGGAAGAATGGCCTTACTCTATGTAAATTTGAGTTTGTCTCAGGTCTCAAAGCATTGACACAACCTTGTTCTAGTATTCCCAGTTATCAAATGCAAAATGTCATTCTTATCTCTGTCTATTTCTTACAGGATTTATGAAGAAATCATAGATATGAAAATATTTGTGAAAATACTTAAAATTCTCTGAAAGGGTGTCTTTATAAATTTAAGTTAACTAATATTTATTATTATTGGTTAAATCAGAAAATATAAGAGCAATAGCAAACATGTATTTGATTTTTAGCTAATAATTTACCAATTATAATAAACAACGTGTCATCCATAAGAATGTTAGGAAGTTATATGAAATATCACTCACATAAGAAGGCACAGTGTTAAATCTAAGGTTTTATTTCCATACTGTAGTGGAGTGACTGAGAAAAGGGTGGATTCTGGAAGCAGACCACTTCAGATGACTTCTGGCTCTATCATTTTTTAGTTGTTTAATCTTGGTCAAGTTTTATAACTTCTCTGTCTTAGTTTCTCATTTGTAAAATGGTAATAGACAATAACACCAATTTGGTAGAGTTTTCATAAGGATAGCATGGAGTCGTGGCAGTCATTGTTGGCTGTCTAACAACACTCATTCTCAACCTTCTGTCCTTTATCCTGCTCCACTATAAAGTCTAAAAATATGTAGTACCTGATTTCCTAATCTCCCTTGCAACTTGGGGTGCTAGGTGACAGTGCCAACAGAGGAGACAAAAGCAGAAATCTGTTGGAACTTCTAGAAAAGCTTTGGTTTCCCTGATAAAAGGGACAGATATGGCTGGAACCATCCTTTTCTTTCTTTTGCTTATTTTCAGTATAAACATGCTGCTAGGAGCTGGGAGAGAGATCTACAACTATGAGGACAAGGCCAAAAAAATGAGATAGATGCTGCCAGAAACCATTGTGCAACTGAACAAATGACTACTTTTAACATGAAAAAAAAAAAAGAACCACGTGTTTTTAAGTGACTGGCAATGAATATTGTTACTTGCAGCTAAAAATATTTCTGATACAGAGTTAAAGCATGTATAATGCTTGGAATAGTTATTACCATAGTCAATGCTCAATAGATTTTATTTGTAAGTATTATATTTCAGTTAATCACATGTCATATGTCGACAACTTGATATTTACTAATATGTGATATGTATTTGACTGGTTGATGTATCTTGTCTTATAATTCCAACTTTGTTGTAATATTATTTAAAATTCATTGTATTTCAAAAACATGATAAATCTAATAATTTCTTGTAGCAATTAATCTGTCTAAAAGCTCACTTTTTGTTATTTATTAGATTTTAAATCAAGATTTAAAATTATTAGATTTTAAATCAAGATTCCATTATCGGTGTTGAGCTCTTTCTTCTTGGTGTTCATCAATATGCTACTTATTGAGAAGTACTCTTTAATTAAGAAATTTTGGAAATGATGCTCTAGAATTTCACCGTTAGCTACCTTTTAATTCATTTTTTTAAACTTGTAATTCTTTTGCAATGTTTTTAACACAAAAATTTTCAGACATTTATGAGCTTCTACAGTTTCCCAGGAGTCTACAACTATAACATTTTATTGGAAGTAAGGGTTAACATACTTTTAAGGCACTCTCTTTCACCATGCCTATCTGCAGTACAGTAGTTATATGGGTACACATTAAAAATCTAGGAAGAAAAATAAAATAAAATAAAATGAAATAAAATAAAATAAAATTAATTTAATTAAATTACATGGGCAATAAAAAAATCTAGAAAGGCTGCTTGTATTAGTGAAGTAAGTAATTAAGTAAATTTCCTAATTAATGTAAACAAGAAACACATATAAAATCAAAGAAAATTATTTCAGGAAACTAATCATTCGGTTGTGAATCTATACCTAATTTCTATTTAACATCCCATTTCAGAGTTTATTAACATTCTC
>NW_024356249.1:19043077-19075804 GCF_902729225.1 Pteropus medius
ACACACACACACACACACACACACACACACACGCATGCACGCACGCATGCACGCACCCAGGTGCGTAAGATTTGACAAAATCTTAGATATTTCTATGTCCCTATTCAGGACCCTAAAAGTAAAATTTTACAGATAAAAGTCAAACCTTTTGGTGAGCATTGCTCCCATCATAATTTCAAATGTGTTTCTAGAGAAATAAATTCAATTTCTAGACAATCAAGTTAAATGTAAGACATTTGTCTATTTTAACGTATGAAGATCTTAATGGAGGAGGGCATTCCCTTTTTTTGGTAACAGCTCCTATAATATTGTAGTTGCTTAGATTGTATTATTTAATGCAGTTCCCATTCAGAAAAAAAGTGTAGCTTGCTGCCAGTGTTAATTTAATTTTACATAAACACACTCTTTGAGGCTGAAGCAAATCTGACTGGTTTTCAATGTGAAAATAAAACATAAAAACTGTTCTTAGAGTTCTTTCTAAATAGAACTTGTTTCTAGTCCTAATGTAACAGAAATGTATACATAAATCAGATTTGTCAAATAAATCTCTGGCTAACAACAGTTTGAGAACAATGTTAACATCACCTGTAGGAATGCTATGTTTTCTAGGATTTGACATTTTCAGCAATTGAGAATCACTACATTTTGTAAATAGAAATACCACTACTAAAAACAGAATGCTATGAGTAGAATGATGTCATTTGTTTTCAAAAGATTATTGTTATACTAGAGCTATATGAAAATAATAATAAAGTGAGATATTTCATGGCAAACTTTGGGGGTAAGGTTAGAACTGTAATCCATGAGTTATCTTGGGGTAAATGCTGTAGCCGCAAGTGCTGCAGGCAAATATTCTTGGGGTAAACGGGAAATGGGTTAAAAGGACATGTGTGACATATTCTAACACTCTCTCTTCACCCTTGGGTCAGACAAGAACAAAATAGTAAGTTCCAATGGAAAGCAAGGTAACAGAAATCAGGTCCCTCCCATCTGCACCATGACCTGGCTGAGTGACCTCAGACACGCCATCAGCCTCTCTGGGCCTCAGTTTCCTCTTCTATGCTCTCACATGTTACAATGTTAAGAGAGGTGACCATCAGTAAGCTCAAGTCTAGTTTGGATCTTCACCTGGAGGGGACCCCTCAGGTAGAAAATTTCTTCCAAGTGCAGGGCAGTTTTTCTTTGCATGGGGAGAACTTTTTAAGCATAGGGCTCTGAAATGGCTGCAGGAGAAGGAAGAGCCTTGCTGATGAGTCCATTTCAAGAATTCCTTTCCCTAAGAGCACATGTAGTAGTCTTGTGACTAATGGATGACTCGAGGAAGGGGCATGACCCAGTGACCCTGCCTGTGACTCTGCTTAGCCGACTGAATCACTGGCTGACTGCATTCTGTATCTTAGAAGGGTCTATGAAGTGGCCGTGCTGAACCGAGGGCTGGAGAGGAGCAGGCAGGGTGCCCGCTACCTCCTTTGTAGCTGAGCCAGCTCTGGTCTCAGAGAGGTGGGAATGGGGAGGTGGTAAGGGAGGAACCAGGTAAAAGAGGACCTTATAAAGGAACAGCACAATAAGCTTCGTTTGGAATGATCACCTGCTAACGATTATAAAAGAGAGTAAATCCCTTTAAGAAAGAACCCATTTTATAGATTTCATCAGATGTAATGAATATCTATTAGGTAATGAATAGAGATGGACTGTTGAATTTATTTATCTACTGTAATAATAGTACTTAATGTTTACTGAGTGCCATTGCCAGACACTCCGGAAAGTGCTTTATGCCCATTAGGTCTTCTTATCATCATTATGGCCAAATGAAGTAGGAACTGTTATTTTCATCTTACAGATAAAAAGATTAAGGTTTAGGGGACTCAAGTAATGCTCAGTGTCACACAGCTAATAAGTGGGGGATCTCAGATTTGAGCCTAGGTAATGTACTTCTGCCCTACTGCCTTCCTCTTGCTTTCAGAGTATTAGAGGCAGGTGTGGAGCCTATTACTTTTCCTCTCTTCTTTCTCATTTTAATTCATTCATATTCTCTGTCTCTCTCTGTCTCTTTCTGTTTCTGTCTCTCTCTCTCCATCTCTCTCTGTCTCTGTCTCCGATTCTGTCTCTCTCTCTGACTCTGTCTTTCTGACTCTGTCTTTCTGACTCTCTCTCTCTCTCTCTCTCTCTCTCTCTCTCTCTCTCTATCTCAGCATCAGCATAGGTTACTCTGACTGTGTTGTTGCAAGGTGGCAACTTCTCACATTTATTGAAGAAGGTAATTACAGGAAGTCTTCTTTTCTGGACATTCTTAATGATTATTTCCAGTTATTCCTCCGGAAAATGTAAAATTGAAGTACAAAAGGATTACTAAAATCAATTAATAGAAAGTTCATCATCATAAACTAACCCCACTGCACCCTATTAAAGATATTCTTCATCATTATTATCCAAAAGATTTTAAGAGCTACAGACTAAGGTTAGTTGTAATCACAAGAATTGAAATATTGTTAACTCATGCTCCCCAGAAACAAGATTGAGATTTATGTTGTCATTTATAGAAATTAGAAGATATGACTTATTTTTTTCTCTTCATCAAAGGAGAAAGAGAATAACAAAGCCATAAAAGCCTTCTTCTTTTCCTCCTATTGTGGAGGCCCTACTCTCTCGGTAGGAGGATAAGGTAGTTAGTTCTAACTTGAATTCCCATATTGCCTGGAGAGAGTATATCCTCCTGAGATAACCACTAGAAGCTCCCTGGCTTCATAATTGTGTTTGGATTATTTTTAGGCATCCCCAATAGTGATGAAGGATGCTTTGCCTGCTCTGGATTCAGACTGTTAAAGCAGTTGGAAAGCCAGGCCAGACAGCTGGAGTCACAGCTGGTACTTACAAAATGAGAGAAGATCCATAGCCACAAATCTTGTTCATGGCAATAGATTGCAGCTATACCTCTTGTCTTTATTTCCACTGGTACTGGTTCTTATCTTCCCTAAGGCATTGTGATTCTTCAAGGTGCTGAGGGAAAAGTGTCACCTTCCATAGCTTCCTCCACTCCCCACCCCCACCCCAGTCCCTTAGATTCATTTTCAGAGCCACTACTTTGTGGCAGAAGCCTGATCCAAGAAGGCAGGGCTGGGCAGTCTGGCTTTAGTCCTATTACAAACCTAGAACTTTCTATTTAGCTCCCTGACTCAGCACTAGGTGAGCTTATTAGGTCAGGCTTGATTCTACCTCCCAATTTATTTTATTTTAGAAATCTATTGCCTTTTGCTGTCTTTAGGAATTGGTTGAAGCCATGTTGGTCTGTCATGGCCTATTTCAATAATTTTGAATGTTAGGAGAATGGATCGATCATTGAACATTTCTTCTCAGAATGCCTTGATCTCAGGTTGCCATTCCTTTCGTGTCTCTCTCAGTACTGTAACTTCTTTCATAGGGATGGGAGAAGATTCTGGATCTCAGAGCATGCACAGGCAGAAACCAAGATCCATACCTCACACAAATCTCTCTATGCATGTTCTGTCACCAACACTTCAAAGCCAGGTTGGATGTGGCCCTAGATCAAAGTTGGCCTCATCTCCACGCTTGTAGCCTCTCCCGGCTTCACCAATTAAGTAGCCTACTTGCTGCAGTTTCCCATGTTCTTCCATTTCTCTCCTGGCATTCTTATAGCAGACCTCTTTCTACCAAGATCTTAGGATAGAGAAGTTATAGCATGGAATCTGGATTAGCTCACTCAGCCTCCAATTCCAACCACCACCTGTCTTGCCTTCCTGTGCAAAGGGTGTTGGAAAACTAAATACTCAGTCTCCCTAGTCGTGTTGTCAGAGCTGGCCATGGGACACAGTTCTGGCAAAAAGATGTAGCAGAAGCTGGAAAGGGTTTCCTTTCTTAAATGCAAAAAATAAAAACAAAACGAAACCATAAGAAAGAAGGTTTTTGACTTCTTCACCTGAGAGGAAGCTACAGGATAAGAATAGTAGAGCAAAAAGATTAAAAAAAAAATTCTGGATACTTGGTGACATAGGCAGCAACATCACCCTCAGCTTCCTCCCTCAGTGCTCTTGTTATGAGAGAAAAACAACTGTTTAAACCACTATACACCAAAGGCTTTCCTGACTGATAGATACAGTGGGGATATCAGGACAAATGAGGCTGGTAGGTTGTTTCCATTTACCTTCTCTCTCATCTCCCTTTCTATATATCATAGGACTCTAAGCTGAAGGTTTTCCTTCTATCCTATGGTGATAGTTCTAATTATTGTGACACAAATTTCCCTCTTCCCTTATCCTATGAGGGCAGAGTGTACTTTCTTTTACCATTGATGTAGGGCTTGATTGTGTAACATGATTTAGCCATGGGATATTAGTGGATATAACATGGGCAGAGACTTTAAATATGCTTGTGCAATGTGGTTGGCATGAGAAGGACATGCTATGGCTAATTGCTGCTTCATTAGCCTGGGCCCCAGAATCAGCAGACATGAGCAAACTTGAATGAACCTATAATTTGGAACACAACCTAGCTAGACCTCAGCTCGAAGCATAGTTACCCAGCTGAGCCCAGGTTAGAATATTTGAACCACAGTTGCCCTGCAGACTCCTAGAAGATGAGAGTAAATTCTTACTATTGTAAGACTCTGAGATTTAAGGTAGTTTGTTACTCAGCCTTAATGTAGCCATAGCTGAGACATCACGTAGCAGGGATTTCCCTTAAGATGTTGTTGTACTTCCCTTAAGACATTGTCATACTATTAACTCTCTTCTTTTGGCTTAGTGAAACTGAAAGTACCAGTCAAACCTAGCTCTTGATATATAAACAGGAATTTAAGTAATTTAAAAAAAAGGTTTCACTCTCTGCTATGCTCAGCTTCAATGTTCTGGCCTTATTTAGGCCTGAAAATTTTTATTTTGGTAGTCAGTAGCTAAGCATTGATTATTTCTCTCTCTTTTCATGTCTGCTAGATAATTCTAATCCACTTCCAAGGCAAATGAATACCTTTGACCAAAGAGAAGGTGAAATAAAATGAAATGTGAAATAAAGAAGCACATAAACATATTTCAGAAAAAATATAAATTACAATTTTTATTGTTACTGGTCTTTGCTTCTGCTTTTTAACTCTATCAAGGCACGAATAAGAAGTCTTATGGTTAGCTACGGTCCGCAGGCCAAATTTGACCGTCTAATTTTTGTATGGCCTACGAGCTAATAATGGCTTTTAATTGCAGGTGACCATTTGCAATTGATTTGATGATAGTGAACTCTAACTCTCATCCCCCAATTAAGTGAATTATCCCCCTAAAAAAGAATTTCACTCTTCTCATTAGTAGAACTGTATTCCAAAAACAATCGTACTCAGTTATAATTATCTGTATTTTAAAATTTTACCAGTAAAATTTTGTGGAACTGTCTTTTCTCTTTTCACATAAATATTGACGTGCTATTTTTTATTTTGCTTCATGTCTCACAAAGGCTAAACACTAACCATCTGGCTCTTTCCAGAAAATGTTTGCTGACCTCTATTCTAAGGTACAAGGCTCCCAATTGCGATGCCACGAGAAATCTGTGTTCTGCATGTCCTGAGAAGGCAAACTCCAAGCTGAGCAAGCAGAGGCTGACTCTCCTCCTCTCTCTGTCATTGATAAGGGACAGTCTTTGGCTTTTTACTATTCTAGTAAAAGCTTTCTTCTGGAAAACCTAAACAGGGCTCTATGGATCTGGCACTCATGCTGCTGTGCTAAAGAAGTTCATGTGTGCTCAGCTAAATAATAGAGAAAATGACAACTGCCGAGGCAGGCATGGTTCATATCACTTAAGGAGAAACAGTTTAAAGGGCATCTGAATTAATTTACAATTGGAATTAAATTCTTTTACTAATATTTCTCATCATCTCGACATACAACTTCAGGTAATCTGTTTAGTGGCTGTGATTTTTTTCCTAATCATTATTCATATTTTATCACTTGAGTAGCTATGATAATTACTAGATGCGCTTGGCTTTAATTTTTCCTTAATTACTCAGATTTCCTTTTAGTACTCCAAACAGTGAAATGCATTTTGTTTTCACTTTTTCACATCATACACATACATTGATCTATCTAAATTTACACTGGCCTTCATTGTTAGGAAAGAAACATTTTTTTGTTTATCCTTTTAAAACATCCTTATAGTTATTTTATGGTTGATGTTATGTATGTTGGTGGTACTGATTGGGTACATGCATAATTATGGAATTACTTCACATTCAAAATTTTAATTGAATAAGTATTTTTTAAAGTTATGTTTACTTACTTACTGGAATCTTCAAAAATCACGTATGCTTTAGATTTTATTTTTTTGCTTTCTATTCTTTTACTTTCTTAATATTTGGTAAAAATAATATTTACTATACTAATATTTCAGTCAGTCCAGATTTACCCAGGGCTCAAAAGCATGCTGGGAACTCTACTAGAGAAGCAGATACATCTCCGTCAGAGGAGAGGGTCTGGGTGAAGTTGGTAAGCCTGCCCGCATATTTCCCAAGTGCTCCTCATGGCTTCTGTGCTCTCAGCCTGCAGATACTGTAGTTTTGATCCAAAGGGAAGTATCAATTTAACTCCCACATTTTCATATTTATGATCGGGTCTTTAAAGCTGATTATCTTAATAATACCTCCCATATGCCCACTGTTTTTCAGAGCTAGAACCCCAGGCTTATATTTTGTAATCCAATTTCCTCTTTTAGATGTCTATCATTTTTCAAGGATTTCTGAAGCTATCTATATTAGGGAAAGATTATGCATGTGCACAGAGCCAGGCACCTAATAAGTGCTCAATAGATGGTAGTTGTTATTAAAATTTGATTTTATTTGCTTAAAATCCCTATGTATTTTTACAAAAATTCATTGAAGTTACTTTTACATTGAAATTCAAATGTCTTATTATAAGACAGAAGATCTGTAGTTGGTAAAATTCTGTATTTCTCAAGACACCTAACTGGAGAATGCACTAATATCATTGTAAGAATTTAAGACAATTGTTCTGATCATTGGTTTATAAATCCTTTGTGGAGATATTCATTCCTGGATATGTTCTATAATAAAAATAGGTTATTTTCAAAAAGCTACTTGATTAGAATACCTATTTCTTGGTCCCAGCAGGTAGCTGAAGTGTTACTGTGTATTTATACTGTGTGGATAAGTATTAATTTTAGAGGATTTCTGTGGTGTTCTTGAAGCTGCATAGAAAGGCCCAGAAGGAGGCTTATGCTTTTCTGCATGAGAGAAACTTTCCCATAATAATTGTTCACTACAGTGAAGCACTGGAATCCCAGGAACCATGGTCTCAGTTTATTTTACTTCCATAACCACGAGTTCACATCCATGTCCCAGACTGTAATGACAACTAAAAAAAAAAATCACGAATAAATTAAATCACAATTAAAAGTGTATCCTAATAAATAAAACCATCCCACTAATAAAATTACAAGATCAAATATTAGTTTCAAGGAGAATAGTTTTGTGACCTCATTATTATCATCTTTTTTATTTGTAGTATCAAAACAACTCATCAGATCAAACCCCAAAATAATTGCTAAATTCATTTATTTTGATAAACAATTGCCTCTCCTTGTCTTACAAGTGAGGTGTGGTTGGGTTTGAATCCAGGGGATACTTGGCACACAGCTAGGGCAGTCTTCAGCAAGACCATTTCCAACAGGATCAATCTTGTCTTAGCTCACAAAACAGTGATTTCTTTGCCAATCAGAATAGTTTACATGAAGATTTAAAAAAACCCAAATGGCTGTAAACACCATCAGGAAAGCTTTATTGGAAACCCCCTAAGAAATAAAATTCTCATTACGCCAGCTGGCTTAGCATTTACCTCTGCCATGTTTCTGAATGCAAACAAACTCATGTCCCATGATTTCATGAATTTCTCAGATTGTGTTGCCTCTGGGAACATCTGCTCATTGAAGTGAACACAGGCTTATTCATCTAAAAAGTACTTATTTGAAATTTGCTGTGTCAGGAACTCTGGTAGAGGTTAGGGATACAGCTGTAATTAGGTCGGAAAAAAATTCGGCTCTCATGGAGCTTATAGTCTAAGTGCTATGATTGGGGTGGTACAGGTTATCATACGAGCACATTTGTAGTTACAAAAGATGGATCTGCTCTGGCTGATGACCAAATTAAAATGTTGGGTGGAGGAAGCACTGGCCAGCTAGCTCATATAGGCATTGATTTTTCTTAGAATTGATTCTGAGTGTGGATGGAGATGGGATGCTCAAGACTTTGGTGAAAAGGGGGAATTGACCGCAAGTTGGTAGATGATAGGAACCAGGAGAGATATCAAAATGTCAGAAGCCTCAAAGGAGCAGAAAGATTCCCAAGGACACTGACTCCACCTCCTAACTCTGCTTGAGAGGGTGTAGAAAAGCTCTGTTCTCTCTGGCAGGCGGGGAGATGGAATGTTTGGTGAGGAGGCTGGTGAGGTTCGTTAACCACCGAGAGGAGTTCTAGGGGCACCTACAGAAAGTATGGGAGGGAGAAAAGCAGTGGGAAGTTGGGTCAGTTGGGAGGAAGTGAAGAGTATTTTAGGTATAAGTGTCCTGGGACAGATAAATGACAGGAGGAGTTTGTATCTTGGAGGGTGACTAAGGTTTGCAGGAATGTGAGGCATAGGGACACTCATACCCCTTTGAATCACTCTGTGTGTGTGTGTGTGTGTGTGTGTGTGTGTGTGTGTGTATGGGGGGCACCAGTTGAACTGCATTTTTGAGGATATCTGGTCTATTTGGGAGACGTCTACCACTTTAAAGCATCAACCAAGATCTGGATAAATCCTGTAGACATGGTGACTAGTTAGTGGCTTTGTCCATCTGCCCCTATGTGACAAGGAGCTTGGTGGCAGTGAGAGTCCTCCACAATAGTGTGCAGGATGGGGTGAGAGCACACCAAATTGTGGCTAAATCTTGCTGATGCAGTAAATGTCAATCTGAAAATACCACCATTGCTTATGCTTTTCTTATTTGGGCTTGTCTTCAAAAAAGGTTTTGAAGAATCTCACAAAATCATTTTAATAAGTTTCTCCAAATTATAATCTATTAAATGATTAAGCGTGTAGGAAAAAGTTGGTAAAACAAGCACTGGAGAGGAGGAAGAGACAGATAAAATTTGGGAAAGGAAAGACTATCACTGGCAAAATCAACATAAAGCTAAGATAGTAGTAAGCAAATTGAAGGCTACCTATATTAGTTATTCTCTGTGAAAAAGTACTTCATGTAATGTTCAAATTGGTACAAACCTCTGGAAGAAATGGAGGATTAGGGCAGATCAGCTTATTTCCAAAGCCTCCACACCCCTCTCCGAAGCTGCCTTTCAGGTTTATGTACCACATGTTGTAACCTCTGTAGAATATTCTTGGAAGTACTGTTGCCAAAATTAGAATCTCTCAGGATTGGTTCAGTCTTTGTGCCCTGAGTTGAGTTTTTTATGTTTCTGTCCTTTCTTCTTTCTTAGCCTTTTGTGAAGAGGAAAATGCATCTCATTATACCTAATTGCTTGTGCTAATATTAAGCATCTTGAGCGAGATGGAATACTCTCCCTCCTTTCTTCTATCCTTCTCCCCCAGTCCAGGAACTGGCGAGGCGGGCCAGTGATTTGCAACTTTTCATCTAGCAGCCTGGGGTGTGGCAGGCTACAGAGAAGTAACATGAGGTCCTGGACAATCACTTAAGGATTGTGTATACTTACCAGTCAGCACATACTTTCTGGTCACAGTATTAATAAGAGTAATAGTAATCATAGTGATAATAACTCTTTTTTATGCAAGTCACTATTCTAAACATTTTAACTGCTATATAAGCTCTATGACGAGAGAGAAATTTGCCTGTTTTACTCACTATTGTATCCCAGGTGCCTAGCATGGCACCAGCCAGAAGGCAATCAATAAATAATTTTTTTTGAATGAAATTATTTATTAAATTATCACCATAACTATCTAAGGTAGATACTATTATTGTCTCTATTTTTCAGATTAGAAACCTGAGGCAGAGTCCTTAAGTCATTTGTCAAATTTTCACAGCTGGAAAGTGGCAGAGCCAAGTTTTGAACCAGGCAGAACTTAACTGCTTGGCAAAAATGTGAAGTCAGTTTACATAATAATCACAAAAATGTTGGGCTGTATGCAAAATGAAATGCACTTGGATAACCTCGCTTTTGAATAAGCAAGCACTGAACAAATTATATTGAGTTCTTTATCATATTTTTGCTACACGCTGAGTTAATTTAATAGCCTTAGTTGTTTTATGAAGTCACTTACATTTTCCGCACTAACATTTTATGAATTGTGAGCTATTTATCAGCCCTTAAGAATATACCTAATTTTGTTAATCCAGATGGCATTTCTTGAGACTGCCAAAATACACAAACAACATAAAAATATTAATATCTCCTTTTTAAGGGAAAAATTTCTTCTTCTGATTGAAGCCTGAAAATGCAAATCGTCAGCAAGTTCACTTACTGGTCATCAGAAAAACATGCCCCCTTTAAGGTATCGCATTCCAAAACACATACCTGATTTCCAAAATGTAAAGAATGAGAGGTTCCATGCTTTTCCGTATTAGAAGCTTCCAAAGACTATATCACAGCAGATGTTATATGCAGCATTTAAAAGATAAATGGCCTTTCTTTATAGCTGAAATTAAAGAAGAGTTTCGTGTGTTCATAGAAAGATGAAAGGATACTTGACAACTCAGTTCTGGCACTTCAGGAAACAATGAATCTTTCAGGGCACTCCTGTTGTCAGATTTTTTCTTAGCAACTCAAAGGAATTAGTAAAATTATTTCAAGAAACAAAGAAACACTTAAAAACAATCTTTATTCTTAGCTCTGGAATACAGAGATGAGAGATATTGTGTCTGTCCTTCAAGTAACTCACAATCTAGACAGGGAAGCAGAAGAGAAAGTGAACAGAAACATAAAAACCCAGATTGTAATAAAACACAATGCAGGCGCTGTGGCTACAGGGTGTGTGGAAGTACCATGAAGGAATGGCCGATGCAATGTGGGGCATGCCTACGGCTATCTTGGTGGAGTTGTTACCTGAAATAAGTTTTGAAAGACAAATCTGAGTGTTTCTAAGATGGAACACTTAAAAAAAAAGTACAAGGCAAGAGGAAGAAAGTGCTGGCAGGAAACTCAGTACCAAGGAATGCCTGGAGTAAAGCCTGGAGAGGGAGTGAGCTGGAGAAGTCATCGAGAGCCACAGAGAGAAGGGCCTTACCCAAACACAGGCAGACTGAGTTTTGTCCTAGAGATAATAGAGAAATAATGAAGGGTGATAAGCCGGGCAGGGACAAGTTAAATTTGCATTTGTGGAAGGATGGTTTATTAAATGTCTGGTGGGATAACATTTTGAGATATTAGCCGATTTTTTTTTTCCTCCCTGCATTTCCCCCTTTTTCTACTGTTCGTCAGTCTCAATCTGCCAAATTTTGAGCTGGCCCTCTGCTCATTGCCTTAGAGTTGTAGCAAGAAATAAAGTACCAAAAATCTGAGAAATCGTGTCTCCGAAATCTAAGCCTTTTATTGAGAGTTTAGAGGATTTGTGGAAAAGGTAAGAAAAGGAGTTAAAGAAATACAGCATATATTCAAAATATCTTGGCCAACAACATAAAGGGCTGAAAATCTTTTCTAGACTAAAAAGATTCTAACCCTGTGTGAGATACTAATTTCTACTCTGTTCTCCATGTATTTCTCTGTCTTTTTCTGTTTCTAGAAAGTAGTTGGGATTTTGTCTTTCTTGGCCTGGGGAGTTTTGGGTCTTGGTGTCTAAAACAGACTTACCAGAAGAAAAAAAACTTATTGGGAGAAAATCTCACCTTGCTAAGGGAAAAGGAGGAAAGAGGCAAGAGGCCCCGACCTGAGAAGGGGTGGAGGTCCTCAGAGCCCATGCAGACCTGTGCTATGTTCCCTTACAGTGTCCCAAGAAGCTGGCACAGTTTCGGAGGAAAGGAGGGTGGGGCGCTCTTAGAAGGCTGAACTCATGGTAATGGGTCTACCAGCTTCAGCAGAGATTCTTGTGCTTCAGAACTAGCTGTGCCACCCATCATCAAGGGATCATATTTTAAACTACATAAGACTCTTGCGAGGACACAGTCCTGGAGGGAAAGAGTTGGAGAGATTAGAAGAAACTCAAAAATAACTAAGACTAAGATTTTCTATTCTGTGTTAGGTTTAAGTAAGTTTCAGGAAAAATAATTTGACATTTCATCCACATTTGAATTGGTAGATTAAAATTCATACATACTGCACATAATAGAATGATTTCTTTGGTGTTGATGAAGAATCACTAGAAAACATCTAAATAGGAAGAAGGCAATTGCTTAGGGAGCTTATACTAAAAGCCAAGCTGGGAATGACAAGTGTCTAAACTCAGCCAGGGACTCTGGGACTGGAGGAAAATTGATAGATCTGAGAGATGCTTAGGAGATGAAATTGAGATGAGGAGGAGTATCAATCAGGCTCCCATCAGGAGACGGAAACCACGCAGTGATTTGAACAGGGAAAGTTTAATATAAAGAATTATTAACTAATAACAGGGCATTAACTACTAAAGGATAAAGAGAACTCCAAAGAACACAGGAATAGCAGTTATAAGGAACAGCCATTGTCCCTAGGGATGAGGCAGAATATCCACAAGGAACAAATTTGAAAATGTTCCCACCTTCTCAAGGCTGAAATTCAGATCTCCATAAAGAAGGCATTTCTGTAGCCCACTGGATGGTGAAGAAGTCTGAGGCTGGCAAGCGAAAAACCCATCTGCTAGGGTGCTGATAAAATTTGCCATAACACTGACTTCTGGGTGCTGGTGGAATTTGTTGGGAAGCTGTCTGGAGGGCTGTGGCTGAACTTTCTGGGGAGCCATTTCATAGCTGACCTCGCTGGTAAGCTGTTTGTGGCACCAGTGGAACTTGCTGGGAAACTGTCTCAGGCTGAGCCCTACTGCATGTCGTTCACACTGGACAAACAGCACTGGAGCAAGAAAAGACAAAAGAAAACTGGAACTAGGAAGAGAAGCCTCTTCCTTTTGCAATGTTCCTCTAGTTCCCTCCACTGACAAAGCTTACCTTTGGGCTAGCTGGCAAAGGAGAGATGTTCACAGGGTCCAGCTTTAATAGCGCAAGCAAGACAGTGAAGGGTGGATTTGGAGTTTGGAGGCAAAAGATTGATAGCTGACATGAGGCTGGGGGAACTTCTAAGATGACTTACAGGATTCTGGCTTGAGTGATTGATTTTATCCTAATGCTTTTCAATAAGAAAGGAGATTGGTGGGGGGGAAGAAATTGATGGACACAGGTCAAAATTTGTGAGTCCATGAGTGCGTTTAGAATGAAAAGGGGACATGACTGAAAATTGAAACACTAGAATACCAATTTTAGGGATGGTGAGGAAGAGAGCCCCATGAAAGAAACTGAGAAAAAGGTTATATTAGGAAGGAGGTAAAATTAGAAGAGAGTGGTATTATGGAAGCAAACAGAAGAGAGATTTAAAGAAAGAAAGAAATGATGAATAGTGCTAAATGCTGCAGAGAAGCCAAATAAAAAATAAGAAGTGAAATGTGTCAGTAGGATTTAGAAGCTAGGAGATCTCGTGTAGTACTTTATTATATACAGCAGAAGTGTCAAAAGTGGTTAAAGGAGTAAGGGGATTGGATCGTGCAGGTAGAAAAAGTCATTGCTTTAGAATTTGTGAGATAGAGAAATGTATAAGATGTTGACTATTTTCAGGGAGTTTACTTTAGAAATGGAGGAAAGATATGTACAAATAACTCAAATACAAGGCGTACTGTAGAGAACTTTGTATAAAATAATAAATGAAGTACAATTGGAACATAAGCAAATGAGAACTTGGCTCATACTGAGAGCATCATAAGAGGCTTGATTTGAAGGAGGATGCATTTAAGTTGGTTTCTGCAAAATAAGCAGAGTTCTGAGAGGTAGAGAATGAAACAAGTGAAGACACTGAGGTGGAAAGGTATATAAGACAGGCAGTTTGACCTGTGCGTGATATGTCTAATGGCAAATATTGAGAGATCTACTGGAAATAGAGGCACAAAGAGAGAAACTTTTATATGGCTGTTGACCATTTAATGAGTAATCTGTAGGAAATGGAAAGCCAATGTAAGTTAATTCAGGAATTGACCAATGTTGTGCTTAGTAAGATTACTGAGAGCAGTTGCATGGACCAATTGGATAAATGATAAGCTGGAAAGAAATATACCAAATCAGGGGACCACTGAGATAGGCAAGGGACTAGGCCAGCCCAAGAACCAAGAGCTTTAAGTGGAGAGTAGCTGAGGAGATGGATCAGAGGGTGATGAAGGGGTTCTGCAAAAGAAGTAATAAGAAGTAATGTTGAGATGTTGAAATCTAGTGGTGGAAGAAGTAAAAAAAAAAAACGCTAGTGTTTACAGAGATGGTTTGATGAATGATGAAACCATTAGTAGAAATGGAGAAGAAAAATATGGGTAGTTTGGGTTGGGAGAAGCTTCAGTTCTAGAAAAGAAAAAAGTAATCCGGAGATTACAAAATTTTGATTCTCATCCTTCCAGTCTTTAACGTAATAGCTACAACCTACTGGGTGCTTAATGTATGGTATGAACTCTGCTGAGGGCTTTAACAATGGACTCTCATCTAGTTCTCAGGAATCCCTATGATACAGTATTCTTTCTGTTTTACATGTAGAGAAGCGGAGATTTAGAGAAGCTACTATGTGACAGATGTCCTGCAGCCAGTAAGGGGCAGAGCCAGGTTTCCAGGTCAGGTTTCTCTGTCTCCAGACCCAGGCTCTTAACTATTACATAAGAGTCTGCTTGTGTATATTATCTTCTCTCCTCAATCAACTAACCTGTAATTCCTGGTGACCGGGAGCCACATTTTGTACTTCTTGATAGCTCTCAGAGTGCTAAGGACAAGATTTGATCAATTTAAGTATTCGGTTAGTATCTGTTGAATGGATGAATGCTGAAGTCCACTAAATGGTCCCCAAGGGACTTTAAGTAGTTGAAATTTTATATTTACCAAATACATATATCCTCGGATTTAAGAAAATACAGCTGGCTAACTCAGTTGATTTGAGCATGATGTTAACGAGGCCAAGGTCATAGGTTTAATTCCCTTGTGGGCTAGTTCACTTTGCACTATTTTCATGCTCTCAATTTTAAACAGACTTTCTACAATTGCAATACACACACATGGTCCCAAGGGAACCAGCAAAAGAAAGGAGAAAGAATGACTCAGTGCAAATCCATCACCACTATTGGGAAAACACCTTGAATAATATTACCCATATATGGCTGGTCACTGGTGTCATTTATGTTTCCATATGAAGAATTGCTAATAATTGTTATGTGCCCTGCTGGTACTTATTATACTACAGTCAAAATTAGGACAGGTACCTTAAATTAAAGAGGATTTAATAATTTAAACAAAACATTGTTAAAATGATCTGCCAAAGAATATATAGCAAAAGAAAACATCTTAGCTTCACTTAATCATTAATTTATACATAAGAACACCTTTACTAGGTTATGTGATGCATTCCTGAATAGTTTCCTAGTCATTGTGATGTAAAATATTTGCTTTTGATTAAAAAGAGGAAAGAAAGAAAGAGAACTTTAGGGAGTAATGTATTGTGTGAAAAAATTATGATGGCTGTTCAGGGTAGATATTCCTGGATTTAAATGTTGAATTCACAACTTACTATATGTGTGATCTGGGATGACTTAGTCTCTCTGAATCTCAGCTTTTTCCGGTCAGATAATCCTAGGGACCCTACTGAGTTGTTCTGAGGATCTAGTGAAATGATGCACATAAAGAACCTTGCATACAGGTGAGTCTTAAAAAAATATTGTTCCCTTCACTCTTTACTTTTCAAAATGCCTCTGAGTTTATTCCTCTGAATTATAAGTTTTGTGAATAATTAGAGAAATTACTGTAAATATAATGGTAGCATTTATCAGTGTTATCATATTAGCTTCAAATATATATTTTAAGGAATTGATCACTTTTTTCAAGAATTTTTACTTTGGCTGGTTCACGTTTTCTGTGTTGGAAATATTTGTTTTAGGAATAAGAAAGTACAACTTCCTATAATGATTTTGCCTTTTCTTCCACAAGGGTGAATTCTACTTTTCTCTCATGTGGTATAAATGGAATTGCAAT
This sequence comes from Pteropus medius, assembly GCF_902729225.1. Classification (NCBI taxonomy): domain Eukaryota; kingdom Metazoa; phylum Chordata; class Mammalia; order Chiroptera; family Pteropodidae; genus Pteropus; species Pteropus medius. The sequence continues at coordinate 19,059,266 of NW_024356249.1, forward strand.
TAAAATGGTAGATCCTTTGAGGAACAATAACTCTTCTCAAAAGGGACTGTAGGGTGCAGAGGTTTTCGTGCATTGTCTGCTGGAAGAATCGTCATTGTGAGTCATTCTACAGAGCAGAGTTTAGTTTATTCCCTGTCTGTAAGGAATAGAGTGCAGGATCAGGCATTACATTTTTGCTGGGGTCAACCACCTTCTTTATAGTATCAATATTGTCTTCGACAAACAGGCAGCCTGTCATCGTTGTAAAATTAGATTAGTCACAAACTCCAAAGGAAAACATATCGATTAATTTAAGACACAGTTCCTCCTAAATAAGATATTTGGAAACATTCATAGAAAAGAAGGGATCAACCTCATTCTACCTTTGGATACCAGTCTCTTTAGGTTTCTAATATGCTTCCATTATTCAGGACAGAACGCCCATTGAACTGAGCCCCTAAGTTCTAAGTGGTATCTATTAATCTCTGTTCCTCATATTCTCATTTTTCTAACTAATGTTGTTCTTGTCTAAAAAAATTTAGCAGAAGGAAAAATAAAAATGTAGTCTGTGGGGGGAGGGATGGGGACATATATATAAAATAGATGGAAGAATCAGAAAAAAAATCAAAGTGGAAGCATTAAGATGAAGAATTTATGGAGTACAATTTGTCATGAGTTGTACTGACCAATAAAGAAAATGAGAAGTTTGTGGATTAATATTTTAGACTCATACCCTGAATTAGAATTCAGCAAATCAATGCCAGGAACCAGCAAATGTACTTAGCAATTAGCAGAGGGGAAAAAAAAAAGTGAGCTAGTTAATCAGCTTTGGAACCTACCGTGGTTCAATTTTGCATTCTGATTAAACAGTTTCAATCTAGTTGTCATTTACTTTAAAAAGTGTTGGTACAAGGAATTTGCTGTAAATAGCAATACTAATTGCACAGACTTGAGCCAAGCACACATACTGCACGCTGTGTGTATTTGTCTTTTGTTGTGTGGCTCTGGCAATGAACCTGCTCCTGCTGCTCCCACCTTTTCCTTTCCTGGGCACAGCACACCAATTTACTAAGTTCTCTGGTGTATGTGTAGGTGTGAATGTGTGTGTGCGTGCGTGCGTGTGCCTGCATGTGTGGTATGTGTGTGTTTATTCTTATAAATGAATAATAGCACGAGCATTCAAAACAATCTCTTTTCATTTATCCCTAGGCCTTCAAATCCCATTTTCCAAAATCTGAAAATTCACTGAGCTAGCTAATGAGCCACTTACATCCCAGTATCACTTTCATTCTTTTGTAGATGGCTTTCGTTTCTCTTCAGCTTCATTATTTTCCCTAAAAGTATAAAAAGATTAGCCATTGCATTGCTGTACATTTCAACCTCAAGCTGCTGCTTGTCACGGAATCACTGAGCGATAACTGAGAGAACCCTTTATGCTAACTCGATGGAATAGCTGATAATCGGGGGACTGGTATGTCAGGTCTCAGGTGGGGGCAAGACTGAAACCTATGCTGAAACCGAAAAAAGGCATAATCATCTAAATCTAATTGCATCTACACTTATAGGAAATTCTCGGGATTTGAATTTGGTAAGTTATAAAAAGAATTGTAAAGAAATGGTTTACACACATTTTGCACCAATTGGCAAGAGAGGAGGTTGCGTTCTTTTCTTTTCTTAAATCGAGTTTACTAAAAGTATTTTCATAACATGGACTAATTGCAGCCCACCAAGAATGAGCAAGCACAAGAGTGAATTAATACAAAACCTTGTTTTGACCGTTGATGCCCCACCCTCATTTTCTCCCATCAGGGAAAAAGTTAAACTTACAAAGCGAATGCATTAATTACTGTTTATTTCAAAAGTTTTTTATTTTATTGTGGTGTGCAGTATTTATCACCTAGACAACCAGCTACTTGGAAAGTCCGTGCCAATAAAAGAAAGTCAAGATAAAGCTTAGAAGTCAATATTTAGAGTACAGCATTCAAATCAAATTAAAGAAGCACTACCGGATTGTCAACCATTTGACCTGTCTATTGTGTAGGTAGGTCTCCGATGCCAGGTAACATGACATCACAGAAATTTTTATTTTTCGATATACACACATTCTCCTTCAATGGACTGTGCATTTATTGAATTGAGTTCTCCTTGACTGTTAATAAGTTTAAATTTTTGACACTACCTTTATCATCTAAATGTATCTTTTTTCTTAGTCTACCCTGGGATCATAGAGGAGACTCCTAAAAAATGACTCAGTGTGGGCACCGGGCTCAGAAAGGATTCTTTCTATCTACTCTTGGTTGCTATTAGTGAGCAGCCCGTGCACTTGCAACCTCAGCTGGGGGAGGAGCGTAGCCTTTCCTGGTTTATTTGTTATTAACTGGCAGCGAAGGATTCGTTTTACAATCTGATGATCTAAGCCACAAGTTTAGGCAAGTGCAATATGGCCTTATATATTTTCTTATTTAATTGAGACTGTTAGGTAATACTTTTCCATGTTCCTGTCTCTATTCTTAATAAGGATTATCTGGGAGAATCACAAGTACTAGGGGAAGGGAAACCAGAGCTGAAAATTTAACCCTCTTATCCATACTTGACATATAATTTGAATGTGAGCTTGGGCTCTGGAAATGGAAGGGAAGGTGACATCTGTTTCATCAGACACATCATCGTTTACCAAAGGTCTTCTAGCTTATGTTTTTATTTGAGATGCTGTCACTTTGAAAAGTTGGAAACTGCAAAGGAGAAGGGTAGGATTTTTTAAAAAAAACAATTATTTAGGGGGAAGCTGTGTTTTGTGACTCTAAAATCAGTAATTATAAAATAATTTTAGGCATCTGCAGTGCTTTCTCACTTGGCCCAGAAGTCCAGAGTCGGGGTGGGCAGTGGGATAGAAGACACTGGATGGCCACAGAGCCTTACCAAATTCTTACTATGGTGCGGTGACCATTGCCCGCAGCCTTGTGGAATTAGAAATCTGATACCAGTTTCCAAATATTCTAGCAAATCTTACCTCTATAGAAAATTGCACCAGAAATTGATGCTTATAAACTTGATTTAATTAACCTGCAGTGAGCCATGAAAGAGCCTTCTGGATGGACACTCCTGTCTTCTGGTCAATGTGTTCTCTCTTTAAGGCAAAGTGTGAAGTAGCCAAGTTACCATCAGCAGCTGCATCGTGAGCCTGGGACAGGAAAACAAGGAGTAGATTCTGTAACTGATCTTCACAGTGGGGTTATCTTCTTCGTCTGGATTTGGAAAGGGTGAGTTTGTGGGCTGGTGTTCCTTCTCCCCAAGGGTAGCCCTTGCAAGCTTGAATGAGCACTGCCACTATTTTTTTCTGTGTTTCTTTCATCTCTGTTTCCTCAGTTGATTCCCATCATTCAATGCCCCACTTTACATCCCCCTCAGACCTTGTACCCAACCCCACACCCTCATTGTTCTTTATTAATGGTTTTTCTTTAAGGTACAGTAATATCTTAACAAATATGAGAATCTGCCTATCCTCTGAGTTATTAGAAGCAGATTGTATAAAAGATAATTAATTTAATTTATATAACTGTCATTTGCAATCTCATTTCCATGATTTCCAAAGGAAATAATGATCGTCATAGGTGCCTCTTCTTTCTTTGTGCTATCTCTCATACAGTGTTGTAATATGGCCAAAAAAGCATTGATTTTGCAGTCACAAAATTTCAGAGGGAGATCTCTCTGCCTCTAGTTAGCTATGAAATCTTGGAAGCTATTTATACCAACCGAGCTTCAGATTTTTCATCAGTAAAATGGATTATTATAATAATAATACCTACTTTCTAATGACTTTAGCAATGTGACTAATTTCTAAGTCCTCATCTTTAGTCCCCACCCTTCTGCAGAGCTCCAGAATCCTATTACATTTTGCATACTAGGAAACGCTACCTTGACGGCTCAGTAGCAACTTAAAATCAAAATGTTCTGGAGGTTCATCTTCTCTCCCTTCATCCCACTGTTGCTTCTCTGTAACAGGATGGTACTGAGTGGGACTTATTTCAAAACTGTGATTAAGGCTTAAAGCTGGAAACAAAAGATTCTAAGAAGTCTGCATTCTAAGTGCAGAAAGCATACTGTTGTAGAAGTCAGGCACTTTCTCAAGGCTTGATGAATGGTTCCAGCTGAATTTTCTATATGCCAAGCCCTCTCCAACTCCCTAACCCTTCACCTGCCTCTATCTCTCTCCAACCTCTTTTTCCATCCTTGTCCTAGCAGAACAGGAAATTGTAAAATTTGGTCTGGAGCCATTAAGTAAGAATACTTCTGCTTCCTCTGTCCCTCCTTCCCACCATAAGACCTAAGGGGAAGCATAGAGAATGGGGGTTGTGGGACATGTGAAAAAGAGGCCATGACCCAATCTCTGTCTCAAGCTGCTAGAGTTGTAGGTCTAACACGGCACGGTGGAAAAGAGTGTCAAAAGAGAGCCATAAATTCATGTGATATTGAGGTCTCTAAATTACCAGGACTGAATTTAAAGCAGTAGAATGAAACTGTTCTGATAGTAAAAGCGGTGGAAAAAAGTCAGACTAAGACTTGGAGAAAATATGAAGCAACAATATCTCCAAAATCTTGCTAGAAGGAGGTAAAAATGGATAAACCGCTTTGGAATTACCTTATGATGTTGAACATATGCACACCCTATGACCTAGTAATTCTACTCCTAGGTATGTGTCCAAGATAAACTTATGAAAATGTGAGCAGTACACAGGTACAAAAATGTTTGTAGCAACACTGTAGAAGCACAAACAAACAAAAAACCTGTGGATAACTAAAATGCTCACGGCAAAAAAAAAAAAAAGAATAAAGGGCAGTTCTTTGCACAGTGGAATATTATACAGCAATGAAAATGAATTAATTATAACCATATCCAAAAATGGGGATAAAGTGTAATAATATAATGTCGAGTTTTTAAAAAAGCCATTCCTAAAATAGTCTATATTGCAAATTAGCATTTGCAATAAATTATTGTTTAAAAAGCAGGGGAAAAATGAACATAATTGGGGTAGTAGTCATATTAGATAAGAGAAGGCAAGAGGTAGACTGGGGAGGCAAACATAAATAGCAGTAAGTTTTTGTCACTGTTATAATGCTCCAGTTGAGTGAATGATTTATGGGTATTGATTATATTATTAATAAATACATAATAAAAAAAAAGAGGGCCACAAATAATCACAGTATTTAATGAAACACATATTATGCTTCCCATTCAAAATCCTTCAGTGATTTCTCTTTCATTGTTTTTTTTGAAGTCAATAGAGACCACTTCTCTCCCATTAAAAACCTCTGAAATATAGTCTATACACACTTTTGTAAGCTTCTTCATGAAGCCTCTCCAGATGCGCTCAATTTCACATTATTCTTCTATTACTTTTACTTTTTCTTCAAAGCATATTGTCTTTTTTTTTTTTTTTATATTTGACCCCTTTTACCCTATCTACCTCCCTCCCCTCTTCCCCCTCCTCTCTGGTCACTAGTATATTGTTCATGGTGCTTTTACTTTTTACAGGAATAATTTACATACACGTGTTGTTGTTCTATTGGATTTCAAACTCTTTGACTTCAGTATCTGGAACAATGCTTTGCACATGGTAGTTGTCCAATGAATATTTGTTCATGTGAGGAATAGTACTCACAATATAGTCTTAGATTTCTATTTATTTTTAATATGAGAATGTTCATAGCAACTTATTTATAATAGCCAAAACTCCAGATATCCATCAACAGGAGAATGTATAAACAAAATAAATGCTTCTCAATAGCGAAACAGAATGATGGATACACATAACAACATGATGAATCTCAAAATCATTATTCTGAATGAAAGAAGTCAAACAAGAAATAGTACATACTCTCTGATTCTGTATTTATGAATTTCCTGAACAACTGAGACTAATTTGTGGAGGAAAAGAAATCATGCCAGTGGTTGCTTCTGGTGAGGTGAGACAGGATTTACTGGGAAAAAATATAGCGGAAGTTTAGGGTAATGTAAATGTCCTATTAATAAAGTTTGGGTCATACAGTTGGATGCATTTGTCAAAGCTCATTGAATGAAAGGCAAAAGTATGGAGACAGTAAAAAGGTCAGTGGTTGCCAGGGGTTAGGAAGGAGGAAGGCATGAATAGGTGAAACACATAGGATTTTTAAGGCAGTGAAAATACTATATATGATACTAAAATGATAGACAAATGTCATTATACGTTTGTCCAAACTCATAGAGTGTACAACATCAAGACTGAACTGTAATGTAAACTGTGGACTTTGGGTGACTAGGTTCTCAGTTGTAACAAGTATGTCATTCTGGTGAGGGAGGCTGGTAATAGGGAAAGCTATGCAAGTGTGAAAGCAGGGAAGAGATAGGAAATCTCTGTATCTTCTCCATTTTGCTGTGAAACTAAAATGTCTTTAAAACCACAAAGTCTTTAAAAACAACCACAACTGCTACCACAACAAAAATAGAAACAGCAACAACAAAACTCTCAGTGAATGGTACACTTAAGATTTGGGCAGTTCATTATATGAAATTTTCATTAAAAAAGTTATAAACAAGTATTAAACTTTAATTAACGATGTACATGCTGAAGCACTTAGGGAAAAGGGTATTGATGTCTACGACTTACTTTAAAATGCATCAAAAAATAAGATTGATAGATGAGTAGAGAGATACACAGATGGACAGATAACAGATGAAGTAAATGTAAAAAAATGTTAGTGGTAGATTCTAGGTTGTACAGATATCTACTATAAAAATTTTTTAATTTTCTGTAGTTTGAAAATTTTCATAATGAAATATTGGGAAAGGGGGAAGTCAAGTAAAAAAAGTCTAAAATTCTCATGGTTTAAAGTTTCTCATTAGTAATGGATTTTTCTCTCTCTATGGAATGTCTTGCTTTGTGGTACCAGGGAAGATTGGAGGGCAGGATGTAAGGAAAGTTTTTTAAGAGAGGAAAAGTGTAGGAAGTTAGATGCGGAAAGAGTGAGGAGGCAGATGTCAAGACTTCTGGGAATTGTATCAGTCAGGGTTCAACCAGAGAAACAGAATCAGCAGGACACATATATTAAAAGGTTTATCACAAGGAATTGACCTAACACCGTTGTGGGGGCCGGCTGGGCAAGTTCAAATCAGTAGGGCAGACCAATAGAAAGGGCAGGCCCGAAACTCAGGCCGGAGCTAATGCTGCAGCCCACAGTTAGAACTTCTTCAGTCTCAGAGTACTTAATGGTCTAAAACTTGAGTTATTTAATTATTGAGGCAGTGGGAAATCTTTAAATGAATTTACCCAATAATAAATTCTCAAATTTGCTCTTCATACAATTATATTGTGACTTGAATGCAAATGTCATCTGACTCCCAGTTATTGATGATTTATAGTACATATAGCAAAAGTTATTAAAAATGAGAAAAATATCTAAAAATTTTTACAGTGGATGTTATATTACAGAGATAAAATAAAGAACTAAAACAAGATTACAGAAAAATGCAAGCACTAGAATATTTTAGATGAAATAGCATTTGTATTGATGAATTTGTTCCTTTTTAGCTTATCCCGATTGACTATTTGATTATGTTATTTGAAAGGGTCTTCCTTTCATTTTACTTAAATAGGAAAATATCTAAGATTTTTCATTGTAAAGTTAATACAAACAAGTCGAACCTTCTTTCCCTTGACAGACAGTAACAGAACAGTAAAATGATATAAAATAAAGACAGAAATTGTAGAGCCCATGTTAGTCCATGGTTTAGACTTTCCCATCAAGTAACCAAGTAATTAAATAAAGACTGAGTAGAACAATTTGAGCTAGATCTTCTCTTGCACTCCTTACCCAAACTCAGTGGTTGAGAATAAAAGCAATAAAATGGCCAAAATGCTGCCGAGGAAAAAAGATTCCTTTAAAAATACTATTTAAATCCAGCAATTCTTGATGTATTTAAGTGAGCTTAAAAGGAACTATGTAGTATACTTGCTTTTCTAAGTCATTTTCTGTTCTGTTAAGTAAGACTTTGCAGTTTATATGGTAGCATTTTAAAGGGTTTTTTTAAATTTTGGTTAAAAGGAAAATTTTCTGAATCATTTCTAGACACCAGATTTTTTAATTAGAGGTTTTTCATTACCCTTTTCTTTTTGTCTTTTGAGAAAAAATTAATGCTATTGAAAGGACTCTGGCAGGTATTTTTCTACAGACATTAAAGTTTTTTTCCAATTCTGTATTATAGGCCAGCTATAAGTCAAGCTATTTCAGCTAATGAAATTTGCTTTGATCAGAGGAGGCCAATCATCCTTCAAAGCATTGTTATGTTTTGAAATGCAAGGCAAGAACTTAATAAATTGAGGGTGCTGCAGTAGCAACAGATCAAAATAGAGGTTGATGTTTCATTAGATCACATTAATACCTGACAAAAAGAATGACTACAAATCAATAGGGAAGCCTTCGCCTGTGTGGGTCAGTGTAGCGGGAAGGCTGACTTTCTCCTCTCTCTCCTTTCCTGCCTCCCTCCTATCTGTCCTGTTTCTTCTCTATCAGAAGTAGTGACTTAAGTAGTGACTTAAGGCCAAATATTCTCTATCTTTCACTAGATGTTCACAATGCTAAATATTACAGTGGGCTATAAGTTGGTAGACAACACTTGTAAAAGAAATATTTATATAACACATTTTTCTCATTATATAAAATCTTTTATAATTCCTCCTCCAATATATACATGTGTCTATTTTCTCCTGAGGAAAGAGTTTTTTAAAATAGCTTTTTCAGAAGATGCAGATTCCTCATGGAAAATTTCAAATATGGCTTTTATAATAAATGATATATCTTCTCATTCAGAGTAGGGTCAAATGACCACAAAAAGCAATATTGGAAAAATTCCTATATTGTGCCATAAGTAAAAATTTTCTGTTTCTCTTTTCTAATTGCTAGAAATACTTGTTATCTCACAAGTCACAGAGCAAATTATACCACTCCCTTTTGAGTTATCTGTTTCTGTACCTGAGCTTAACTTAGCCAATTAATTAGCCATTGGGGATATTCTTTGTTTTTTTTCCAACAACAACCAATTCTCTGACATTAGCTGAGTGTCCTCGAATTCAATTCAATTCTGACATTGCCTAGAGTTAGCACAGACCCCACAAGTCAAGGGCTCAGTACCACAAGACTGCCCTCACTTTAGATACCAGTTGCAAATGAAACTCCCAGGCTACCCACACATCGGCCTGGTCAACTACAAATTCCCAGGTTCCCAGGTTTCCTCCTCAAGTTCAGTCATTTGCAAGAACTACTCATGGAACTCAGGAAAGTACTATACTTACAATTACAGTTTTATTCTCAAAGATATAACTCAGGAACAGTCAAAATGAAGAGCTGATAGGGCATGGTATCAGGATCGGTGGTACAGAGCTTCCAAGTCCTTTCTGGGCACACACCCTTCTAGAACCTCAGTGTGTTCACCAACCAGAAAGTTCCTCAAATCTCGCTGTCCAAATTTCTAATCAGTTTCATTGTGTAAACATGTTGATTAAATCACTGGCCATTGGTAATCAAACTCAATCTCTAGCCTCCAGTTTCCTCCCCAGAGGTCGAGGGGTGGGATTGTAAGTTCCAACCCTCCACTCAAGTGCTTGGACTTTCTGATGAGCAGCTATCATCCTGAAGCTCTTTAAGGGTCCCACTATGAGTTACTTCATTGCCAACTCAAGTCTAGTAGAAAGGTGCTGGCTATAAATAATAGCAAAAGACACTTGTCGCTCAGGAAATCTCAAGGGTTTTATGAGCTTCGTGACAAAAACCAGGGCAAAGACCAAATTATGTTTTTTAGTACACCATACACATACAGCCTGCTTGTAGGGTCCTGGTGTTATTTGCTATCTTAGATTTTAAGGCCTATTCCCTTTGCAGGCACTATTTGAGATCAACTCCATGTATTTGTAAGAGGTGAGGTTAAGGTGGCCTGAGATTTGAAACCACTGGGGGAAGGGTGCTTGATACCTGTCTCATAGGTTTGTTCTGAGTGTTAATGAGTTATATATGTGAATTGCTCAGTACAGTGCCTGGCAGACAGTGACTGCTATATTATTGGCTATTATTGTTACTGGCTATTTTTATCATCCTTTTTGTTATTATTGTTACTTTAGCCTTCCTGAAGCTCAAAAGGTAAAGTGACTTGATTACTCCCATACCTGATAAGAATTGGAAGAGGGACTTTTAAGATCTGGATTTCATTTGGGGGCCTCATTTTGGCCTTGTTTTAAGCAGTCACAGAAATTCACACTGCATAGCACTTATTAGGCACTGAATGCAGAATGCTGTACTTGATGGGGTTTAATGGCTGTTCTCTCTGTGTATAATGCACTGAAATGGTGTAATCACTGTGTTTGGAGCTCTGTAGAGCAAGAATTTTCCTGCACTGCCTATTAATGTCTTATCATACAAGCCAGTAACTTGGACTATGGTGAAAATGAGTCTGTGGTGATAGTAATTTAATGGAAAAGTTACACTGGAAGCCAAGTTCGTTTTCAGCTGACTGAAATTTTACCTTTATTGTCTCATTGTCTTTTGCATTTGAGCTTGGAAGTTAATGGTCTCTGTAATAAATTCAAAGAAGAGAGTTTAAAACAATAGGGCTGAAATGCCTGTGTTCGCATCTGCATAAGACCGTTTATGCCATTGTTACTTAGGTTCTGCTCTAGTAATTTTCATCAACTTGATTGTTTTATCTTTCTGGCCATATAGTTAATAATTTATTAATTAAAACTGGGATTGGGTGTCAATAGCAGATAGCAATTTACACTTAAGAAGTTGAATTCTCTTAGCATTGTTTCCTGTTTTGTTGCTACTTCCTCTTAGTAACTTCTAAAACTTCAAAAAAATGCAAATTCAACTAAGAGGGAGACTCATATTCTAATTCATATTATTTTGTGACTATTAAACTTAACTTTGAGCTCATAAAAAGTATTGAAAATGGGAGCAGCCTTGGAAAAATTTATGCCTAGTTAGAAAGGCTTTAAACTACCATTCTGTTTAAGAAGGTCTTCATTATTAAGGTGCTAAATATCACATCTTAGCTGTACTCATCCCAGAAACGTTTTACCTCGTGCCTCAATCCTTTGCCTGATTTCTTTATGCACAGCAATAGATGGAGTTGGAGGGAAAAAGATGATGCACCCAGTCTCTTTCTGACCACTTTGATTCTGTCTTTCTCCTGATCTTTTGAAGAAAAATAAATAGCTTTGAATGACCCCCTCCCCCCGCCCCCACACACAACCACCAACTTTCCATACTCTTTCCCCTTCTCTTTATCCTCTCCTTGTCAGTCAGGGATATGTGGGCAGACATTCCAATTTCCTTTTAATCTTCACCTCAAATATTGACAAAATGATAGTCCTAATTAAAGAAAAAAGCTATAGCTCAAGCACAGAGACTAGCGTCGTAAAAACAGAACTTACTGAAAATATTGACAATTGCAGCTTTTTCTCAGATTATCTTTTAGTGGCTCTATCCATGGAAAATCACTGCGATATCTTGTCTTTATTGGGCTTCTATTTGTAAATAATTGCCAAAACTTATCTTGCATGCATGAAATAATGTTTTCAGACATTTAGAATTCATTGGGAGAAAGATGCTCTATTAATCAAATTAGTCCCTGCTATCACAGGTAACAACATAATGTTAATTCTCAAACTAAAAATTATTCTTTCATTGAGGCATTACACCTCAGTCACCTTAAGAAACATTTCCAACTAACTACCATAAGCAGGACACTGAACGGTTGCCATGAGTGACATAAGGGAGTGCAAAGCGTAATCCCTACTCTGCAAGATCTAGCTGGGGAGACAAGGAAAGTTTTAATCGTAATACATAAATCAAATAAGAATTAATGTGAAGATGCTAAAAATGTTCTGAGTAGGAATATGATTTACTGGAGGCAAGAGCAGACTGAGAAAATCTTCAGGGAATAAAAAGCAAAAGATGTGAAGCAAAAGATATGGAGAGATCACCAGTTTTAATAGATATTCTTTTCCTGTATCAGCCAAGGTGCATGATTGCAGATGCCTCTTTCCACCAAGCAGAAGGAAATTCATAGGACTGATGTATAAATTTGGAAGGGTGGATGTTGTAAAATTTAAGTTGTGTTTTTATGATGCTAGTCTGTGTGATTGATCTATAGCTTTTTTTTCTTTAATTGACTATCATTTTATCAATATTTGAGGGTGGGAAGTGTCAACTTGCAGAAAAACACAGCAAAAGGGCCAGGCTTAAAAGAGGAAGAAGCAAGGAATTTTGGAGTTCCAGGTTTAAAAAAAATGGTGTATTGATCTGGATTCTTCAGAGAAACAGAACTAATAGGATACACACACACACACACACACACATACACACACGTATATGCACAGGATGTTTGTGTATATAAAAAAGCTTATGTATCTATTAATCAATTAATCAATCAATCATCTATTACCTTTCTGAGAGATTTATTTTAGAGGACTGACAGATGATTGTGGGGCTGGCAAGTCTGAAATGTGCATGGTGGGCCTGCAGGTTGTAGATCTAAGAAAGAATTGGTGCTGCAGCTTGAGTCCAAAGGCAATCTGCTGGTAGAATTCCCCCTTCCTTGGGAGAGGTAAGTCTTTTTTCTATTAAGACTTTTTACCTATTAGATAAGGCCCACCCACATTACGGAGGGTAATCTGCTTTACTCCAAGTCTACTAATTTCACTATTAATCTCATTAAAAAATACTTCCATAGAAATATGTAGAATAATGTTGGATCCAATATCTGGCTATCACAGCCATGCCAAGTCGACACATAAAATTAACCATCACACATGGCAAGACCCTCTTTACAGGTAAGACCTACTTAGCCTGCCACTATTGAGACCTGCGAGGAATTAATCTGTTGAGAATCAAAGTTCTTACTGGCCACATCTCAGTCATATGCCCATCCTCCTAGGGCAGATGAGGAGAAGGAGATTCTTGCCCCTTGGTTTCTAATGAACTAAGATAGTCTATAAATAAATGTATATGGTTACAGGTCTATAAATAACATGTCTAAGGTTATATATCCTGCATGACTTTAATTGTTTGCTACTATGATAGCAAAAATAATGAAAATAGGGCCATTGAAAACTTTATCCTTATGTTTTAGTTCCACAGAACCAAGATATTTAATAGAAGTTCATTTGTTTATTTTGTTTCAAAGCCATAAAAATTCTTTCTCTTCCCTTCTTCTCCTTCCCCACCACACACCACTTATATGATATATGACACTACATATGTTAAACAAATAAGTCAATTCCATATTTATGGGTCTTTGTCTTACACTATCGATTTATCTCATCTCGTTCATAATTTGGACAGTTTCTCATCTCTCATGCATTGTTATCTACATAATGGAGTTTATTTTTTAAAAGCTCCAAATGTAATCTAGACCTAGGAAAAACCTGTTTTTGCCTCATAAGAAAATAAAAAACATTAGTTAAGATACTTATGAAGATTTTTCCAGATGACCAGTGTTTTTCACTAAAGAATGTTTTTTTTGTATTTCCTATGGTAGAGAATTCCACATCCAAATGTTCCACTGTTGCTGTAAAGGATTCCCCAGCCCACAGGAATGATATTCAGTTAACGATAACCTAGTAATGTGCACACTGAGTCCCTCAGCCAAAACTTAATGTCTTGCACTTGGATGACAGAATGCACTATGTGACAGAATGCACTTTCCAGCATTTTCATACTATTTGTCCAGAATGACCCCAAACTGCTTTTTAGTGTCTTTGATCTTCTAGCCTTCCTGATGAATCTCCCCAGGTTATCTATTGCTGTGCAACAAGTCACACCAAGCTTCAGGGGGTGAAGCAGCAACCATTTTATTGTGTTCACTGAATCTGTGGTCAGAAATTCAGAAAGGGCACACACTGGGGTGGATTCTCTGTTCTTTGATGGCTGAGACCTCAGCTGGGAAGGCTCAAACAGCTGAGGGTTACTGGAATGGCTGGGGGCTGGAATCATGTGCAGGGTCCATGCCAGACACCTGCGCTGGGATGACTGAGAGGCTGGGCTCAGCGAGGACCGTGGACTGCAGTGCCCACCAGTGGCCTCTCCATGTGGTTGAGGCTTCTCACAGCATGGTGGCTGAGTCCCCAAGGGGAGCACCCAAGAATGAAGGTTCCACATTCTGAATATCAGAGAATTGTTTTCTTTGAGGCACGTGGCATCGTGGGATCAGACATGGGTTTGAATTTCTGCTATCCCACTAAGTAGCTGAAAACAACTTGGGCATATTTTCTCCTTTCTCCTCCGCTTCCTCCTTTGCCAATAACTTCTCTGAGCTACAGTTCTTCATCCGTGTAGGGAAAGTCTGGTAAAATGGAAGGTAAACTTTTCTTTCTGTGAGATTAATAATTAACTATTTGGAAATAGAATAGGTAATGTTTTAATTTTGCATAAGAGCCCAGAAGACTTCTGGGACAGAAGGGGCCGAGATTACTCACTACCCTTTGATTTCAATCTTTCTATGGTTTAAGTCAGAAAACCTATCAGAGTGTACCAGGCTTGCTTTGAGCAAGGTCTAGGGACAGAAATAGGTGATACACCCCTAAAGTAAGATAATGATGACTGTAGAAAGAGAAGATCTCTGGGCTGATCACAACCACTGGTTGAGAAAGCAAAGAGGAGCATGATTTTGCTTTGGTGAGAACCACTTGAAAAGACTGCAAGGTTGAGCCTGGACTTCTTTGGCTTGGAGTCCCTGTGACTGAACTTTGTACAAGGAGAGAAGAGGACAGATACCTTTTGCTCTTCCTTGACAAAGCTTGGGGATGTGGACCTTTGGGTGGTGACGAAAATACAACCAAGGCCCAAAACACGAACGGGTGCCCTCTAGTGGTAAAAGAGACACTCTTCCAGCTGCCTCTCTCATTTTTGAGGCAGCTCCAGGCATACTGGTTTACTCTCGAGCAATGTGTTTCTTGTGTCAGTTATGAGATTCCTCAGCCTTGAGATGGCTCTTTTGAGTTATAGTTTCAGAGGAATCCATATGTCTGGGCCTTTGATTCCTTTAGTTACTGGCTGTAAACCTTGAGCATATCAAAGAAGGGAGCCTGGGGGTGGGTGAAAAGTGACAGACTTGGGTTAAAGTGCTGTGGGACCCTCAAACTTACACAAGAAACCACAGTTACCTATGTGAAACGAAACAAAAATACCACGATATCTGTTGTGTAAAAACTACATAATAAAAATAAATAATATATAAATTGCCCAGCAAAGTACTTGGCCTTTATTAGAAACTAAATTAATGTTAAATTTCCTTTCCATTTTCTCCCTTTCTCTTCTCTCTCTTTTTTCTTACAGGGACAAAGCATGGATTTTGGGGTCAGACACACCTGATTTTTGAATTCTGACTCCTTTATTAGCTTGTCGTGTTGTTGGGCCAGTCTCTTAATCTTTCTGAGACAGATTTGTAATTAGTAAAATGGTTCAAAAATGATTTCATTAGTTTAGAAAAATTAAAATAAAGTTATGAAAACTGAATAAAATGTTACTTCTGTCCCTTTTCTAAATGTTTCTCTTCCTTTCATTACACAGTTAACAAAAATCTATGGCCATTTTATAGTTCCAGCTTTTAGGGGAATTTCAAATGCGTTCCTCTCTACCTTTCCTGATTGGCACTAGCCTTGATAAGCATTTTTGTGGGACCGCCCATGTTTCCTTGACTGAATTTCCCTAAATCTCCCTGAGTGAACACCCAAAGGGCCATACTCACTTCCTTCCTTTATGCAGAAACAAGGTCACCTCCTGTAAATATTGGAATGTGTCCATTTGAGGCCTACTTTGCCTTTATGGTCATCATTCAACTTCTACTTCAGAGGAACTAGATAGCCATCCACATGGTAAAACTTGAGGGTTTTTTTCTTTTTTCTTTTTCCCCCACTTAAATGTCAAAGTGTTATTACCTTCAGGGACACAAAAACAATTAGGTATCCCACAGAAGTGCCCAAGTTCTCAGCATATGCCACAGTATTTATTGGGTGACCAGGAATGAAGGCCTTCCTATGATCAAAGCACTTGGGCCCAAATTGTTGACCTGGTCCCAGCCCCCGCACTCAAGGGTTTTCTTGAGTTGAGAGCAACTTTACTTCAGAATCAGTGCCTCATAATGGTCGAAAATCCATGCAGGCTTTTGAATTCTCTATCTGAAACCCTATGGGTAGTTTTAGAGCTTCTCTACTACTGGATCAGATTTGTTATATAGTATGTAATTGATATCAAGGGAATCTAATTCGTTGCCTTCATTCTAGCTCCCATCCAAACATGACTCCCCTGAGGTAGTGCAAATTGCTGACTTATCCTAGCAGTTACTCCGTCCTTTATTTTGGTACTGACCCTAAAGAAGAGTCTTCTAAGTATTCAAATGAAAAGTTGTGGTGCATGAAAGGTGTTAGAATAATACTGGCATAACAGACACTGCCTTACACTGTGAATAGATAATTTCATTACCTGGGTTTATTATCCAGGCTTCTCATAATTACTGCACTCAAGCACAGGAAA